>NC_065435.1:17954041-18258013 GCF_024364675.1 Aethina tumida | reverse complement strand
ATTAAAGCTTTAAATTTTAAAATTTATAAATTTAAATACTAAATTTTAAAACTTAATTATTAAAACTTTAAAATTAAAAATTTAAAAATTTAAATACTTAATTTTAAAAATTTATTTATTAAAATTTTAAATTTTAAAATTTAAAAATTTAAATACCAAGTTTTAAAAATTTAATTATTAAAACTTTAAATTTTAAAATTTAAAAATTTAAATACTAAATTTTAAAAATTTAATTATTAAAACTTTAAATTTAAAAATTTAAATACTAAATTTTAAAAATTTAATTATTAAAACTTTAAATTTTAAAATTTGAATGTTTAAATACTAAATTCTAAAAATTTAATTATTAAAGCTTTAAATTTTAAAATTTATAAATATAAATACTAAATTTTAAAAATTTAATTATTAACACTTTGAAATTAAAAATTTAAATATTAAATTTTAAAAATTTATTTATTAAAATTTTAAATTACAAAATTTAGAAATTTAAATACTAAATTTTAAAAATTTAATTATTAAAACTTTAAAATTAAAAATTTAAAAATTTAAATACTTAATTTTAAAAATTTATTTATTAAAATTTTAAATTTTAAAAATTTAAAAATTTAAATACTAAGTTTTAAAAATTTAATTATTAAAACTTTAAATTTTAAAATTTTAAAATTTAAATTTTAAAATTTAAAAATTTAAATACTAAATTTTAAAAATTTAATTATTAAAACTTTTAATTTTAAAATTTAAAAATTTAAATACTAAATTTTAAAAATTTAATTATTAAAACTTTTAATTTTAAAATTTAAAAATTTAAATACTAAATTTTAAAAATTTAATTATTAAAACTTTTAATTTTAAAATTTAAATGTTTAAATACTAAATTCCAAAAATTTAATTATTAAAGCTTTAAATTTTAAAATTTATAAATTTAAATACTAAATTTTAAAAATTAATTATTAAAACTTTAAAATTAAAAATTTAAAAATTTAAATACTTAATTTTAAAAATTTATTTATTAAAATTTTAAATTTTAAAATTTAAAAATTTAAATACTAAGTTTTAAAAATTTAATTATTAAAACTTTAAATTTTAAAATTTAAAAATTTAAATACTAAATTTTAAAAATTTAATTATTAAAACTTTAAATTTAAAAATTTAAATACTAAATTTTAAAAATTTAATTATTAAAACTTTAAATTTTAAAATTTGAATGTTTAAATACTAAATTCTAAAAATTTAATTATTAAAGCTTTAAATTTTAAAATTTATAAATATAAATACTAAATTTTAAAAATTTAATTATTAACACTTTGAAATTAAAAATTTAAATAATAAATTTTAAAAATTTAATTATTAAAACTTTAAATTTTAAAATTTAAAAATTTAAATACTAAATTTTAAAAACTTTATTATTAAAACATTAAATTTTAAAATTTAAATGTTTAAATACTAAATTTTAAAAATTTATTTATTAAAATTTTAAATTTCAAAATTTATAAATTTAAATACTAAATTTTGAAAAATTTAATTATTAAAACTTTAAATTTTAAACTTTTAAAATTTAAATTTTAAAATTTAAAAATTTAAATACTAAATTTTAAAAATTTAATTATTAAAACTTTTAATTTTAAAATTTAAAAATTTAAATACTAAATTTTAAAAATTTAATTATTAAAGCTTTAAATTTTAAAATTTAAATGTCTAAATACTAAATTCTAAAAATTAAATTATTAAAGCTTTAAATTTTAAAATTTATAAATTTAAATACTAAATTTTAAAAATTTAATTATTAAAACTTTAAAATTAAAAATTTAAAAATTTAAATACTAAATTTTAAAAATTTATTTATTAAAACTTTAAAATTAAAAATTTAAAAATTTAAATACTAAATTTTAAAAATTTATTTATTAAAATTTTAAATTTTAAAATTTAAAAATTTAAATACTAAATTTTAAAAATTTATTTATTAAAATTTTAAATTTTAAAATTTAAAAATTTAAATACTAAATTTTAAAAATTTATTTATTAAAATTTTAAATTTTAAAATTAAAAAATTTAAATATTAATTAAATTTTAAAAATTTAATTATTAAAACTTTAAATTTTAAAATTTAAAAATTTAAATACTAAATTTAAAAAATTTAATTATTAAAACTTTAAATTTTAAAATTTAAAAATTTAAAAATTTAAATACTAAATTTTTAAAATTTAATTATTAAAACTAAATTTTAAAATTTAAAAATTTAAATACTAAATTTTAAAAATTTAATTATTAAAACTTTAAATTTAAAAATTTAAATACTAAATTTTAAAAATTTAATTATTAAAACTTTTAATTTTAAAATTTAAAAATTTAAATAATAAATTCTAAAAATTTAATTATTAAAGCTTTAAATTTTAAAATTTATAAATTTTAATACTAAATTTTAAAAATTTAATTATTAAAACTTTAAAATTAAAAATTTAAAAATTTAAATACTAAATTTTAAAAATTTAATTATTAAAACTTTTAATTTTAAAATTTAAATGTTTAAATACTAAATTCCAAAAATATAATTATTAAAGCTTTAAATTTTAAAATTTATAAATTTAAATACTAAATTTTAAAAATTAATTATTAAAACTTTAAAATTAAAAATTTAAAAATTTAAATACTTAATTTTAAAAATTTATTTATTAAAATTTTAAATTTTAAAATTTAAAAATTTAAATACTAAGTTTTAAAAATTTAATTATTAAAACTTTAAATTTTAAAATTTAAAAATTTAAATACTAAATTTTAAAAATTTAATTATTAAAACTTTAAATTTAAAAATTTAAATACTAAATTTTAAAAATTTAATTATTAAAACTTTAAATTTTAAAATTTGAATGTTTAAATACTAAATTCTAAAAATTTAATTATTAAAGCTTTAAATTTTAAAATTTATAAATATAAATACTAAATTTTAAAAATTTAATTATTAACACTTTGAAATTAAAAATTTAAATAATAAATTTTAAAAATTTATTTATTAAAATTTTAAATTACAAAATTTAGAAATTTAAATACTAAATTTTAATAATTTATTAAAACTTTAAAATTAAAAATTTAAAAATTTAAATACTTAATTTTAAAAATTTATTTATTAAAATTTTAAATTTAAAAATTTAAAAATTTAAATACTAAGTTTTAAAAATTTAATTATTAAAACTTTAAATTTTAAAATTTTAAAATTTAAATTTTAAAATTTAAAAATTTAAATACTAAATTTTAAAAATTTAATTATTAAAACTTTTAATTTTAAAATTTAAAAATTTAAATACTAAATTTTAAAAATTTAATTATTAAAACTTTAAATTTTAAAATTTTAAAATTTAAATTTTAAAATTTAAAAATTTAAATACTAAATTTTAAAAATTTAATTATTAAAACTTTTAATTTTAAAATTTAAAAATTTAAATACTAAATTTTAAAAATTTAATTATTAAAACTTTTAATTTTAAAATTTAAATGTTTAAATACTAAATTCCAAAAATTTAATTATTAAAGCTTTAAATTTTAAAATTTATAAATTTAAATACTAAATTTTAAAAATTAATTATTAAAACTTTAAAATTAAAGATTTAAAAATTTAAATACTTAATTTTAAAAATTTATTTATTAAAATTTTAAATTTTAAAATTTAAAAATTTAAATACTAAGTTTTAAAAATTTAATTATTAAAACTTTAAATTTTAAAATTTAAAAATTTAAATGCTAAATTTTAAAAATTTAATTATTAAAACTTTAAATTTAAAAATTTAAATACTAAATTTTAAAAATTTAATTTTTAAAACTTTAAATTTTAAAATTTGAATGTTTAAATACTAAATTCTAAAAATTTAATTATTAAAGCTTTAAATTTTAAAATTTATAAATATAAATACTAAATTTTAAAAATTTATTTATTAACACTTTGAAATTAAAAATTTAAATAATAAATTTTAAAAATTTAATTATTAAAACTTTAAATTTTAAAATTTAAAAATTTAAATACTAAATTTTAAAAATTTTATTATTAAAACATTAAATTTTAAAATTTAAATGTTTAAATACAAAATTCTAAAAATTTAATTATTAAAGCTTTAAATTTTAAAATTTAAAAATTTAAATACTAAATTTTAAAAATTTAATTATTAAAACTTTAAAATTAAAAATTTAAAAATTTAAATACTAAATTTTAAAAATTTATTTATTAAAATTTTAAATTTCAAAATTTATAAATTTAAATACTAAATTTTGAAAAATTTAATTATTAAAACTTTAAATTTTAAAATTTTAAAATTTAAATTTTAAAATTTAAAAATTTAAATACTAAATTTTAAAAATTTAATTATTAAAACTTTAAATTTTAAAATTTAAAAATTTAAATACTAAATTTTAAAAACTTTATTATTAAAACATTAAATTTTAAAATTTAAATGTTTAAATACTAAATTTTAAAAATTTATTTATTAAAATTTTAAATTTCAAAATTTATAAATTTAAATACTAAATTTTGAAAAATTTAATTATTAAAACTTTAAATTTTAAAATTTTAAAATTTAAATTTTAAAATTTAAAAATTTAAATACTAAATTTTAAAAATTTAATTATTAAAACATTTAATTTTAAAATTTAAAAATTTAAATACTAAATTTTAAAAATTTAATTATTAAAGCTTTAAATTTTAAAATTTAAATGTCTAAATACTAAATTCTAAAAATTAAATTATTAAAGCTTTAAATTTTAAAATTTATAAATTTAAATACTAAATTTTAAAAATTTAATTATTAAAACTTTAAAATTAAAAATTTAAAAATTTAAATACTAAATTTTAAAAATTTATTTATTAAAACTTTAAAATTAAAAATTTAAAAATTTAAATACTAAATTTTAAAAATTTATTTATTAAAATTTTAAATTTTAAAATTTAAAAATTTAAATACTAAATTTTAAAAATTTATTTATTAAAATTTTAAATTTTAAAATTTAAAAATTTAAATACTAAATTTTAAAAATTTATTTATTAAAATTTTAAATTTTAAAATTAAAAAATTTAAATATTAATTAAATTTTAAAAATTTAATTATTAAAACTTTAAATTTTAAAATTTAAAAATTTAAATACTAAATTTAAAAAATTTAATTATTAAAACTTTAAATTTTAAAATTTAAAAATTTAAAAATTTAAATACTAAATTTTTAAAATTTAATTATTAAAACTAAATTTTAAAATTTAAAAATTTAAATACTAAATTTTAAAAATTTAATTATTAAAACTTTAAATTTAAAAATTTAAATACTAAATTTTAAAAATTTAATTATTAAAACTTTTAATTTTAAAATTTAAAAATTTAAATAATAAATTCTAAAAATTTAATTATTAAAGCTTTAAATTTTAAAATTTATAAATTTTAATACTAAATTTTAAAAATTTAATTATTAAAACTTTAAAATTAAAAATTTAAAAATTTAAATACTAAATTTTAAAAATTTAATTATTAAAACTTTTAATTTTAAAATTTAAATGTTTAAATACTAAATTCCAAAAATATAATTATTAAAGCTTTAAATTTTAAAATTTATAAATTTAAATACTAAATTTTAAAAATTAATTATTAAAACTTTAAAATTAAAAATTTAAAAATTTAAATACTTAATTTTAAAAATTTATTTATTAAAATTTTAAATTTTAAAATTTAAAAATTTAAATACTAAGTTTTAAAAATTTAATTATTAAAACTTTAAATTTTAAAATTTAAAAATTTAAATACTAAATTTTAAAAATTTAATTATTAAAACTTTAAATTTAAAAATTTAAATACTAAATTTTAAAAATTTAATTATTAAAACTTTAAATTTTAAAATTTGAATGTTTAAATACTAAATTCTAAAAATTTAATTATTAAAGCTTTAAATTTTAAAATTTATAAATATAAATACTAAATTTTAAAAATTTAATTATTAACACTTTGAAATTAAAAATTTAAATAATAAATTTTAAAAATTTATTTATTAAAATTTTAAATTACAAAATTTAGAAATTTAAATACTAAATTTTAATAATTTATTAAAACTTTAAAATTAAAATTTTAAAAATTTAAATACTTAATTTTAAAAATTTATTTATTAAAATTTTAAATTTAAAAATTTAAAAATTTAAATACTAAGTTTTAAAAATTTAATTATTAAAACTTTAAATTTTAAAATTTTAAAATTTAAATTTTAAAATTTAAAAATTTAAATACTAAATTTTAAAAATTTAATTATTAAAACTTTTAATTTTAAAATTTAAAAATTTATATACTAAATTTTAAAAATTTAATTATTAAAACTTTTAATTTTAAAATTTAAATGTTTAAATACTAAATTCCAAAAATTTAATTATTAAAGCTTTAAATTTTAAAATTTATAAATTTAAATACTAAATTTTAAAAATTAATTATTAAAACTTTAAAATTAAAGATTTAAAAATTTAAATACTTAATTTTAAAAATTTATTTATTAAAATTTTAAATTTTAAAATTTAAAAATTTAAATACTAAGTTTTAAAAATTTAATTATTAAAACTTTAAATTTTAAAATTTAAAAATTTAAATGCTAAATTTTAAAAATTTAATTATTAAAACTTTAAATTTAAAAATTTAAATACTAAATTTTAAAAATTTAATTTTTAAAACTTTAAATTTTAAAATTTGAATGTTTAAATACTAAATTCTAAAAATTTAATTATTAAAGCTTTAAATTTTAAAATTTATAAATATAAATACTAAATTTTAAAAATTTATTTATTAACACTTTGAAATTAAAAATTTAAATAATAAATTTTAAAAATTTAATTATTAAAACTTTAAATTTTAAAATTTAAAAATTTAAATACTAAATTTTAAAAATTTTATTATTAAAACATTAAATTTTAAAATTTAAATGTTTAAATACAAAATTCTAAATATTTAATTATTAAAGCTTTAAATTTTAAAATTTAAAAATTTAAATACTAAATTTTAAAAATTTAATTATTAAAACTTTAAAATTAAAAATTTAAAAATTTAAATACTAAATTTTAAAAATTTATTTATTAAAATTTTAAATTTCAAAATTTATAAATTTAAATACTAAATTTTGAAAAATTTAATTATTAAAACTTTAAATTTTAAAATTTTAAAATTTAAATTTTAAAATTTAAAAATTTAAATACTAAATTTTAAAAATTTAATTATTAAAACTTTTAATTTTAAAATTTAAAAATTTAAATACTAAATTTTAAAAATTTAATTATTAAAACTTTAAATTTTAAAATTTAAATGTCTAAATACTAAATTCTAAAAATTAAATTATTAAAGCTTTAAATTTTAAAATTTATAAATTTAAATACTAAATTTTAAAAATTTAATTATTAAAACTTTAAAATTAAAAATTTAAAAATTTAAATACTAAATTTTAAAAATTTATTTATTAAAACTTTAAAATTAAAAATTTAAAAATTTAAATACTAAATTTTAAAAATTTATTTATTAAAATTTTAAATTTTATAATTTAAAAATTTAAATACTAAATTTTAAAAATTTATTTATTAAAATTTTAAATTTTAAAATTTAAAAATTTAAATACTAAATTTTAAAAATTTATTTATTAAAATTTTAAATTTTAAAATTTAAAAATTTAAATATTAATTAAATTTTAAAAATTTAATTATTAAAACTTTAAATTTTAAAATTTAAAAATTTAAATACTAAATTTAAAAAATTTAATTATTAAAACTTTAAATTTTAAAATTTAAAAATTTAAAAATTTAAATACTAAATTTTTAAAATTTAATTATTAAAACTAAATTTTAAAATTTAAAAATTTAAATACTAAATTTTAAAAATTTAATTATTAAAATTTTAAATTTAAAAATTTAAATACTAAATTTTAAAAATTTAATTATTAAAACTTTTAATTTTAAAATTTAAAAATTTAAATAATAAATTCTAAAAATTTAATTATTAAAGCTTTAAATTTTAAAATTTATAAATTTTAATACTAAATTTTAAAAATTTAATTATTAAAACTTTAAAATTAAAAATTTAAAAATTTAAATACTAAATTTTAAAAATTTATTTATTAAAATTTTAAATTTCAAAATTTAGAAATTTAAATACTAAATTTTAAAAATTTAATTATTAAAACTTTAAATTTTAAAATTTAAAAATTTAAATACTAAATTTTAAAAATTTAATTATTAAAACTTTAAATTTTAAAATTTGAATGTTTAAATACTAAATTCTAAAAATTTAATTATTAAAACTTTAAATTTTAAAATTTTAAAATTTAAATTTTAAAATTTAAAAATTTAAATACTAAATTTTAAAAATTTAATTATTAAAACTTTTAATTTTAAAATTTAAAAATTTAAATACTAAATTTTAAAAATTTAATTATTAAAACTTTTAATTTTAAAATTTAAATGTTTAAATACTAAATTCCAAAAATATAATTATTAAAGCTTTAAATTTTAAAATTTATAAATTTAAATACTAAATTTTAAAAATTAATTATTAAAACTTTAAAATTAAAAATTTAAAAATTTAAATACTTAATTTTAAAAATTTATTTATTAAAATTTTAAATTTTAAAATTTAAAAATTTAAATACTAAGTTTTAAAAATTTAATTATTAAAACTTTAAATTTTTAAATTTAAAAATATAAATACTAAATTTTAAAAATTTAATTATTAAAACTTTAAATTTAAAAATTTAAATACTAAATTTTAAAAATTTAATTATTAAAACTTTAAATTTTAAAATTTGAATGTTTAAATACTAAATTCTAAAAATTTAATTATTAAAGCTTTAAATTTTAAAATTTATAAATATAAATACTAAATTTTAAAAATTTAATTATTAACACTTTGAAATTAAAAATTTAAATAATAAATTTTAAAAATTTATTTATTAAAATTTTAAATTACAAAATTTAGAAATTTAAATACTAAATTTTAAAAATTTAATTATTAAAACTTTAAAATTAAAAATTTAAAAATTTAAATACTTAATTTTAAAAATTTATTTATTAAAATTTTAAATTTTAAAAATTTAAAAATTTAAATACTAAGTTTTAAAAATTTAATTATTAAAACTTTAAATTTTAAAATTTTAAAATTTAAATTTTAAAATTTAAAAATTTAAATACTAAATTTTAAAAATTTAATTATTAAAACTTTTAATTTTAAAATTTAAAAATTTAAATACTAAATTTTAAAAATTTAATTATTAAAACTTTTAATTTTAAAATTTAAATGTTTAAATACTAAATACCAAAAATTTAATTATTAAAGCTTTAAATTTTAAAATTTATAAATTTAAATACTAAATTTTAAAAATTAATTATTAAAACTTTAAAATTAAAGATTTAAAAATTTAAATACTTAATTTTAAAAATTTATTTATTAAAATTTTAAATTTTAAAATTTAAAAATTTAAATACTAAGTTTTAAAAATTTAATTATTAAAACTTTAAATTTTAAAATTTAAAAATTTAAATGCTAAATTTTAAAAATTTAATTATTAAAACTTTAAATTTAAAAATTTAAATACTAAATTTTAAAAATTTAATTTTTAAAACTTTAAATTTTAAAATTTGAATGTTTAAATACTAAATTCTAAAAATTTAATTATTAAAGCTTTAAATTTTAAAATTTATAAATATAAATACTAAATTTTAAAAATTTAATTATTAACACTTTGAAATTAAAAATTTAAACAATAAATTTTAAAAATTTAATTATTAAAACTTTAAATTTTAAAATTTAAAAATTTAAATACTAAATTTTAAAAATTTTATTATTAAAACATTAAATTTTAAAATTTAAATGTTTAAATACAAAATTCTAAAAATTTGATTATTAAAGCTTTAAATTTTAAAATTTAAAAATTTAAATACTAAATTTTAAAAATTTAATTATTAAAACTTTAAAATTAAAAATTTAAAAATTTAAATACTAAATTTTAAAAATTTATTTATTAAAATTTTAAATTTCAAAATTTATAAATTTAAATACTAAATTTTGAAAAATTTAATTATTAAAACTTTAAATTTTAAAATTTTAAAATTTAAATTTTAAAATTTAAAAATTTAAATACTAAATTTTAAAAATTTAATTATTAAAACTTTTAATTTTAAAATTTAAAAATTTAAATACTAAATTTTAAAAATTTAATTATTAAAACTTTAAATTTTAAAATTTAAATGTCTAAATACTAAATTCTAAAAATTAAATTATTAAAGCTTTAAATTTTAAAATTTATAAATTTAAATACTAAATTTTAAAAATTTAATTATTAAAACTTTAAAATTAAAAATTTAAAAATTTAAATACTAAATTTTAAGAATTTATTTATTAAAACTTTAAAATTAAAAATTTAAAAATTTAAATACTAAATTTTAAAAATTTATTTATTAAAATTTTAAATTTTAAAATTTAAAAATTTAAATACTAAATTTTAAAAATTTATTTATTAAAATTTTAAATTTTAAAATTTAAAAATTTAAATACTAAATTTTAAAAATTTATTTATTAAAATTTTAAATTTTAAAATTTAAAAATTTAAATATTAATTAACTTTTAAAAATTTAATTATTAAAACTTTAAATTTTAAAATTTAAAAATTTAAATACTAAATTTAAAAAATTTAATTATTAAAACTTTAAATTTTAAAATTTAAAAATTTAAAAATTTAAATACTAAATTTTTAAAATTTAATTATTAAAACTAAATTTTAAAATTTAAAAATTTTAAATTTCAAAATTTAGAAATTTAAATACTAAATTTTAAAAATTTAATTATTAAAACTTTAAATTTTAAAATTTAAAAATTTAAATACTAAATTTTAAAAATTAAATTATTAAAACTTTAAATTTAAAAATTTAAATACTAAATTTTAAAAATTTAATTATTAAAACTTTAAATTTTAAAATTTGAATGTTTAAATACTAAATTCTAAAAATTTAATTATTAAAGCTTTAAATTTTAAAATTTATAAATATAAATACTAAATTTTAAAAATTTAATTATTAACACTTTGAAATTAAAAATTTAAATAATAAATTTTAAAAATTTATTTATTAAAATTTTAAATTACAAAATTTAGAAATTTAAATACTAAATTTTAAAAATTTAATTATTAAAACTTTAAAATTAAAAATTTAAAAATTTAAATACTTAATTTTAAAAATTTATTTATTAAAATTTTAAATTTTAAAAATTTAAAAATTTAAATACTAAGTTTTAAATATTTAATTATTAAAACTTTAAATTTTAAAATTTTAAAATTTAAATTTTAAAATTTAAAAATTTAAATACTAAATTTTAAAAATTTAATTATTAAAACTTTTAATTTTAAAATTTAAAAATTTAAATACTAAATTTTAAAAATTTAATTATTAAAACTTTTAATTTTAAAATTTGAATGTTTAAATACTAAATTCTAAAAATTTAATTATTAAAGCTTTAAATTTTAAAATTTATAAATATAAATACTAAATTTTAAAAATTTAATTATTAACACTTTGAAATTAAAAATTTAAATAATAAATTTTAAAAATTTATTTATTAAAATTTTAAATTACAAAATTTAGAAATTTAAATACTAAATTTTAAAAATTTAATTATTAAAACTTTAAAATTAAAAATTTAAAAATTTAAATACTTAATTTTAAAAATTTATTTATTAAAATTTTAAATTTTAAAAATTTAAAAATTTAAATACTAAGTTTTAAATATTTAATTATTAAAACTTTAAATTTTAAAATTTTAAAATTTAAATTTTAAAATTTAAAAATTTAAATACTAAATTTTAAAAATTTAATTATTAAAACTTTTAATTTTAAAATTTAAAAATTTAAATACTAAATTTTAAAAATTTAATTATTAAAACTTTTAATTTTAAAATTTAAATGTTTAAATACTAAATTCCAAAAATATAATTATTAAAGCTTTAAATTTTAAAATTTATAAATTTAAATACTAAATTTTAAAAATTAATTATTAAAACTTTAAAATTAAAAATTTAAAAATTTAAATACTTAATTTTAAAAATTTATTTATTAAAATTTTAAATTTTAAAATTTAAAAATTTAAATACTAAGTTTTAAAAATTTAATTATTAAAACTTTAAATTTTTAAATTTAAAAATATAAATACTAAATTTTAAAAATTTAATTATTAAAACTTTAAATTTAAAAATTTAAATACTAAATTTTAAAAATTTAATTATTAAAACTTTAAATTTTAAAATTTGAATGTTTAAATACTAAATTCTAAAAATTTAATTATTAAAGCTTTAAATTTTAAAATTTATAAATATAAATACTAAATTTTAAAAATTTAATTATTAACACTTTGAAATTAAAAATTTAAATAATAAATTTTAAAAATTTATTTATTAAAATTTTAAATTACAAAATTTAGAAATTTAAATACTAAATTTTAAAAATTTAATTATTAAAACTTTAAAATTAAAAATTTAAAAATTTAAATACTTAATTTTAAATATTTATTTATTAAAATTTTAAATTTTAAAAATTTAAAAATTTAAATACTAAGTTTTAAAAATTTAATTATTAAAACTTTAAATTTTAAAATTTTAAAATTTAAATTTTAAAATTTAAAAATTTAAATACTAAATTTTAAAAATTTAATTATTAAAACTTTTAATTTTAAAATTTAAAAATTTAAATACTAAATTTTAAAAATTTAATTATTAAAACTTTTAATTTTAAAATTTAAATGTTTAAATACTAAATTCCAAAAATTTAATTATTAAAGCTTTAAATTTTAAAATTTATAAATTTAAATACTAAATTTTAAAAATTAATTATTAAAACTTTAAAATTAAACATTTAAAAATTTAAATACTTAATTTTAAAAATTTATTTATTAAAATTTTAAATTTTAAAATTTAAAAATTTAAATACTAAGTTTTAAAAATTTAATTATTAAAACTTTAAATTTTAAAATTTAAAAATTTAAATGCTAAATTTTAAAAATTTAATTATTAAAACTTTAAATTTAAAAATTTAAATACTAAATTTTAAAAATTTAATTATTAACACTTTGAAATTAAAAATTTAAATAATAAATTTTAAAAATTTAATTATTAAAACTTTAAATTTTAAAATTTAAAAATTTAAATACTAAATTTTAAAAATTTAATTATTAAAACTTTAAAATTAAAAATTTAAAAATTTAAATACTAAATTTTAAAAATTTATTTATTAAAATTTTAAATTTCAAAATTTATAAATTTAAATACTAAATTTTGAAAAATTTAATTATTAAAACTTTAAATTTTAAAATTTTAAAATTTAAATTTTAAAATTTAAAAATTTAAATACTAAATTTTAAAAATTTAATTATTAAAACTTTTAATTTTAAAATTTAAAAATTTAAATACTAAATTTTAAAAATTTAATTATTAAAACTTTAAATTTTAAAATTTAAATGTCTAAATACTAAATTCTAAAAATTAAATTATTAAAGCTTTAAATTTTAAAATTTATAAATTTAAATACTAAATTTTAAAAATTTAATTATTAAAACTTTAAAATTAAAAATTTAAAAATTTAAATACTAAATTTTAAAAATTTATTTATTAAAACTTTAAAATTAAAAATTAAAAAATTTAAATACTAAATTTTAAAAATTTATTTATTAAAATTTTAAATTTTAAAATTTAAAAATTTAAATACTAAATTTTAAAAATTTATTTATTAAAATTTTAAATTTTAAAATTTAAAAATTTAAATACTAAATTTTAAAAATTTATTTATTAAAATTTTAAATTTTAAAATTTAAAAATTTAAATATTAATTAACTTTTAAAAATTTAATTATTAAAACTTTAAATTTTAAAATTTAAAAATTTAAATACTAAATTTAAAAAATTTAATTATTAAAACTTTAAATTTTAAAATTTAAAAATTTAAAAATTTAAATACTAAATTTTTAAAATTTAATTATTAAAACTAAATTTTAAAATTTAAAAATTTAAATACTAAATTTTAAAAATTTAATTATTAAAATTTTAAATTTAAAAATTTAAATACTAAATTTTAAAAATTTAATTATTAAAACTTTTAATTTTAAAATTTAAAAATTTAAATAATAAATTCTAAAAATTTAATTATTAAAGCTTTAAATTTTAAAATTTATAAATTTTAATACTAAATTTTAAAAATTTAATTATTAAAACTTTAAAATTAAAAATTTAAAAATTTAAATACTAAATTTTAAAAATTTATTTATTAAAATTTTAAATTTCAAAATTTAGAAATTTAAATACTAAATTTTAAAAATTTAATTATTAAAACTTTAAATTTTAAAATTTAAAAATTTAAATACTAAATTTTAAAAATTTAATTATTAAAACTTTTAATTTTAAAATTTAAATGTTTAAATACTAAATTCCAAAAATATAATTATTAAAGCTTTAAATTTTAAAATTTATAAATTTAAATACTAAATTTTAAAAATTAATTATTAAAACTTTAAAATTAAAAATTTAAAAATTTAAATACTTAATTTTAAAAATTTATTTATTAAAATTTTAAATTTTAAAATTTAAAAATTTAAATACTAAGTTTTAAAAATTTAATTATTAAAACTTTAAATTTTAATATTTAAAAATTTAAATACTAAATTTTAAAAATTTAATTATTAAAACATTAAATTTAAAAATTTAAATACTAAATTTTAAAAATTTAATTATTAAAACTTTAAATTTTAAAATTTGAATGTTTAAATACTAAATTCTAAAAATTTAATTATTAAAGCTTTAAATTTTAAAATTTATAAACATAAATACTAAATTTTAAAAATTTAATTATTAACAGTTTGAAATTAAAAATTTAAATAATAAATTTTAAAAATTTATTTATTAAAATTTTAAATTACAAAATTTAGAAATTTAAATACTAAATTTTAAAAATTTATTTATTAAAATTTTAAATTTTAAAATTTAAAAATTTAAATACTAAATTTTAAAAATTTATTTATTAAAATTTTAAATTTTAAAATTTAAAAATTTAAATACTAAATTTTAAAAATTTATTTATTAAAATTTTAAATTTTAAAATTTAAAAATTTAAATATTAATTAAATTTTAAAAATTTAATTATTAAAACTTTAAATTTTAAAATTTAAAAATTTAAATACTAAATTTAAAAAATTTAATTATTAAAACTTTAAATTTTAAAATTTAAAAATTTAAAAATTTAAATACTAAATTTTTAAAATTTAATTATTAAAACTAAATTTTAAAATTTAAAAATTTAAATACTAAATTTTAAAAATTTAATTATTAAAATTTTAAATTTAAAAATTTAAATACTAAATTTTAAAAATTTAATTATTAAAACTTTTAATTTTAAAATTTAAAAATTTAAATAATAAATTCTAAAAATTTAATTATTAAAGCTTTAAATTTTAAAATTTATAAATTTTAATACTAAATTTTAAAAATTTAATTATTAAAACTTTAAAATTAAAAATTTAAAAATTTAAATACTAAATTTTAAAAATTTATTTATTAAAATTTTAAATTTCAAAATTTAGAAATTTAAATACTAAATTTTAAAAATTTAATTATTAAAACTTTAAATTTTAAAATTTAAAAATTTAAATACTAAATTTTAAAAATTTAATTATTAAAACTTTAAATTTAAAAATTTAAATACTAAATTTTAAAAATTTAATTATTAAAACTTTAAATTTTAAAATTTGAATGTTTAAATACTAAATTCTAAAAATTTAATTATTAAAGCTTTAAATTTTAAAATTTATAAATATAAATACTAAATTTTAAAAATTTAATTATTAACACTTTGAAATTAAAAATTTAAATAATAAATTTTAAAAATTTATTTATTAAAATTTTAAATTACAAAATTTAGAAATTTAAATACTAAATTTTAAAAATTTAATTATTAAAACTTTAAAATTAAAAATTTAAAAATTTAAATACTTAATTTTAAAAATTTATTTATTAAAATTTTAAATTTTAAAAATTTAAAAATTTAAATACTAAGTTTTAAAAATTTAATTATTAAAACTTTAAATTTTAAAATTTTAAAATTTAAATTTTAAAATTTAAAAATTTAAATACTAAATTTTAAAAATTTAATTATTAAAACTTTTAATTTTAAAATTTAAAAATTTAAATACTAAATTTTAAAAATTTAATTATTAAAACTTTTAATTTTAAAATTTAAATGTTTAAATACTAAATTCTAAAAATATAATTATTAAAGCTTTAAATTTTAAAATTTATAAATTTAAATACTAAATTTTAAAAATTAATTATTAAAACTTTAAAATTAAAAATTTAAAAATTTAAATACTTAATTTTAAAAATTTATTTATTAAAATTTTAAATTTTAAAATTTAAAAATTTAAATACTAAGTTTTAAAAATTTAATTATTAAAACTTTAAATTTTTAAATTTAAAAATATAAATACTAAATTTTAAAAATTTAATTATTAAAACTTTAAATTTAAAAATTTAAATACTAAATTTTAAAAATTTAATTATTAAAACTTTAAATTTTAAAATTTGAATGTTTAAATACTAAATTCTAAAAATTTAATTATTAAAGCTTTAAATTTTAAAATTTATAAATATAAATACTAAATTTTAAAAATTTAATTATTAACACTTTGAAATTAAAAATATAAATAATAAATTTTAAAAATTTATTTATTAAAATTTTAAATTACAAAATTTAGAAATTTAAATACTAAATTTTAAAAATTTAATTATTAAAACTTTAAAATTAAAAATTTAAAAATTTAAATACTTAATTTTAAAAATTTATTTATTAAAATTTTAAATTTTAAAAATTTAAAAATTTAAATACTAAGTTTTAAAAATTTAATTATTAAAACTTTAAATTTTAAAATTTTAAAATTTAAATTTTAAAATTTTAAAATTTAAATTTTAAAATTTAAAAATTTAAATACTAAATTTTAAAAATTTAATTATTAAAACTTTTAATTTTAAAATTTAAAAATTTAAATACTAAATTTTAAAAATTTAATTATTAAAACTTTTAATTTTAAAATTTAAATGTTTAAATACTAAATTCCAAAAATTTAATTATTAAAGCTTTAAATTTTAAAATTTATAAATTTAAATACTAAATTTTAAAAATTAATTATTAAAACTTTAAAATTAAAGATTTAAAAATTTAAATACTTAATTTTAAAAATTTATTTATTAAAATTTTAAATTTTAAAATTTAAAAATTTAAATACTAAGTTTTAAAAATTTAATTATTAAAACTTTAAATTTTAAAATTTAAAAATTTAAATGCTAAATTTTAAAAATTTAATTATTAAAACTTTAAATTTAAAAATTTAAATACTAAATTTTAAAAATTTAATTTTTAAAACTTTAAATTTTAAAATTTGAATGTTTAAATACTAAATTCTAAAAATTTAATTATTAAAGCTTTAAATTTTAAAATTTATAAATATAAATACTAAATTTTAAAAATTTAATTATTAACACTTTGAAATTAAAAATTTAAATAATAAATTTTAAAAATTTAATTATTAAAACTTTAAATTTTAAAATTTAAAAATTTAAATACTAAATTTTAAAAATTTAATTATTAAAACTTTTAATTTTAAAATTTAAAAATTTAAATACTAAATTTTAAAAATTTAATTATTAAAACTTTAAATTTTAAAATTTAAATGTCTAAATACTAAATTCTAAAAATTAAATTATTAAAGCTTTAAATTTTAAAATTTATAAATTTAAATACTAAATTTTAAAAATTTAATTATTAAAACTTTAAAATTAAAAATTTAAAAATTTAAATACTAAATTTTAAAAATTTATTTATTAAAACTTTAAAATTAAAAATTTAAAAATTTAAATACTAAATTTTAAAAATTTATTTATTAAAATTTTAAATTTTAAAATTTAAAAATTTAAATACTAAATTTTAAAAATTTATTTATTAAAATTTTAAATTTTAAAATTTAAAAATTTAAATACTAAATTTTAAAAATTTATTTATTAAAATTTTAAATTTTATAATTTAAAAATTTAAATATTAATTAAATTTTAAAAATTTAATTATTAAAACTTTAAATTTTAAAATTTAATAATTTAAATACTAAATTTAAAAAATTTAATTATTAAAACTTTAAATTTTAAAATTTAAAAATTTAAAAATTTAAATACTAAATTTTTAAAATTTAATTATTAAAACTAAATTTTAAAATTTAAAAATTTAAATACTAAATTTTAAAAATTTAATTATTAAAATTTTAAATTTAAAAATTTAAATACTAAATTTTAAAAATTTAATTATTAAAACTTTTAATTTTAAAATTTAAAAATTTAAATAATAAATTCTAAAAATTTAATTATTAAAGCTTTAAATTTTAAAATTTATAAATTTTAATACTAAATTTTAAAAATTTAATTATTAAAACTTTTAATTTTAAAATTTAAATGTTTAAATACTAAATTCCAAAAATATAATTATTAAAGCTTTAAATTTTAAAATTTATAAATTTAAATACTAAATTTTAAAAATTAATTATTAAAACTTTAAAATTAAAAATTTAAAAATTTAAATACTTAATTTTAAAAATTTATTTATTAAAATTTTAAATTTTAAAATTTAAAAATTTAAATACTAAGTTTTAAAAATTTAATTATTAAAACTTTAAATTTTAATATTTAAAAATTTAAATACTAAATTTTAAAAATTTAATTATTAAAACATTAAATTTAAAAATTTAAATACTAAATTTTAAAAATTTAATTATTAAAACTTTAAATTTTAAAATTTGAATGTTTAAATACTAAATTCTAAAAATTTAATTATTAAAGCTTTAAAATTTATAAATATAAATACTAAATTTTAAAAATTTAATTATTAACACTTTGAAATTAAAAATTTAAATAATAAATTTTAAAAATTTATTTATTAAAATTTTAAATTACAAAATTTAGAAATTTAAATACTAAATTTTAAAAATTTAATTATTAAAACTTTAAAATTAAAAATTTAAAAATTTAAATACTTAATTTTAAAAATTTATTTATTAAAATTTTAAATTTTAAAAATTTAAAAATTTAAATACTAAGTTTTAAAAATTTAATTATTAAAACTTTAAATTTTAAAATTTTAAAATTTAAATTTTAAAATTTAAAAATTTAAATACTAAATTTTAAAAATTTAATTATTAAAACTTTAAATTTTAAATTTTAAATACTAAATTTTAAAAATTTAATTATTAAAACTTTAAATTTTAAAATTTAATAATTTAAATACTAAATTTAAAAAATTTAATTATTAAAACTTTAAATTTTAAAATTTAAAAATTTAAAAATTTAAATACTAAATTTTTAAAATTTAATTATTAAAACTAAATTTTAAAATTTAAAAATTTAAATACTAAATTTTAAAAATTTAATTATTAAAATTTTAAATTTAAAAATTTAAATACTAAATTTTAAAAATTTAATTATTAAAACTTTTAATTTTAAAATTTAAAAATTTAAATAATAAATTCTAAAAATTTAATTATTAAAGCTTTAAATTTTAAAATTTATAAATTTTAATACTAAATTTTAAAAATTTAATTATTAAAACTTTTAATTTTAAAATTTAAATGTTTAAATACTAAATTCCAAAAATATAATTATTAAAGCTTTAAATTTTAAAATTTATAAATTTAAATACTAAATTTTAAAAATTAATTATTAAAACTTTAAAATTAAAAATTTAAAAATTTAAATACTTAATTTTAAAAATTTATTTATTAAAATTTTAAATTTTAAAATTTAAAAATTTAAATACTAAGTTTTAAAAATTTAATTATTAAAACTTTAAATTTTAATATTTAAAAATTTAAATACTAAATTTTAAAAATTTAATTATTAAAACTTTAAATTTTAAAATTTGAATGTTTAAATACTAAATTCTAAAAATTTAATTATTAAAGCTTTAAAATTTATAAATATAAATACTAAATTATAAAAATTTAATTATTAACACTTTGAAATTAAAAATTTAAATAATAAATTTTAAAAATTTATTTATTAAAATTTTAAATTACAAAATTTAGAAATTTAAATACTAAATTTTAAAAATTTAATTATTAAAACTTTAAAATTAAAAATTTAAAAATTTAAATACTAAATTTTAAAAATTTATTTATTAAAATTTTAAATTTTAAAAATTTAAAAATTTAAATACTAAGTTTTAAAAATTTAATTATTAAAACTTTAAATTTTAAAATTTTAAAATTTAAATTTTAAAATTTAAAAATTTAAATACTAAATTTTAAAAATTTAATTATTAAAACTTTAAATTTTAAAATTTAAATACTAAATTTTAAAAATTTAATTATTAAAACTTTTAATTTTAAAATTTAAATGTTTAAATACTAAATTCCAAAAATTTAATTATTAAAGCTTTAAATTTTAAAATTTATAAATTTAAATACTAAATTTTAAAAATTAATTATTAAAACTTTAAAATTAAAAATTTAAAAATTTAAATACTTAATTTTAAAAATTTATTTATTAAAATTTTAAATTTTAAAATTTAAAAATTTAAATACTAAGTTTTAAAAATTTAATTATTAAAACTTTAAATTTTAAAATTTAAAAATTTAAATACTAAAT
Organism: Aethina tumida; assembly: GCF_024364675.1. NCBI lineage: Eukaryota > Metazoa > Arthropoda > Insecta > Coleoptera > Nitidulidae > Aethina > Aethina tumida. The sequence continues at coordinate 18,237,324 of NC_065435.1, read as the reverse complement.
TTTAAAAATTTAATTATTAAAACTTTAAATTTAAAAATTTAAATACTAAATTTTAAAAATTTAATTATTAAAACTTTAAATTTTAAAATTTGAATGTTTAAATACTAAATTCTAAAAATTTAATTATTAAAGCTTTAAATTTTAAAATTTATAAATATAAATACTAAATTTTAAAAATTTAATTATTAACACTTTGAAATTAAAAATTTAAATAATAAATTTTAAAAATTTATTTATTAAAATTTTAAATTTTAAAATTTAAAAATTTAAATACCAAATTTTAAAAATTTATTTATTAAAATTATAAATTTCAAAATTTAAAAATTTAAATACTAAATTTTAAAAATTTAATTATTAAAACTTTAAATTTTAAAATTTAAAAATTTAAATACTAAATTTTAAAAATTTTATTATTAAAACATTAAATTTTAAAATTTAAATGTTTAAATACTAAATTCTAAAAATTTAATAATTAAAGCTTTAAATTTTAAAATTTAAAAATTTAAATACCAAATTTTAAAAATTTAATTATTAAAACTTTAAATTTTAAAATTTAAATGTCTAAATACTAAATTCTAAAAATTAAATTATTAATGCTTTAAATTTTAAAATTTATAAATTTAAATACTAAATTTAAAAATTTAATTATTAAAACTTTAAAATTAAAAATTTAAAAATTTAAATACTAAATTTTAAAAATTTATTTATTAAAATTTTAAATTTTAAAATTTAAAAATTTAAATACTAAATTTTAAAAATTTAATTATTAAAACTTTAAAATTAAAAATTTAAAAATTTAAATACTAAATTTTAAAAATTTATTTATTAAAATTTTAAATTTTAAAATTTAAAAATTTAAATACTAAATTTTAAAAATTTATTTATTAAAATTTTAAATTTTAGAATTTAAAAATTTAAATACTAAATTTTAAAAATTTAATAATTAAAACTTTAAAATTAAAAATTTAAAAATTTAAATACTAAATTTTAAAAATTTATTTATTAAAATTTTTAATTTTAAAATTTAAAAATTTAAATATTAATTAAATTTTAAAAATTTAATTATTAAAACTTTAAATTTTAAAATTTAAAAATTTAAATACTAAATTTAAAAAATTTAATTATTAAAACTTTAAATTTTAAAATTTAAAAATTTAAAAATTTAAATACTAAATTTTTAAAATTTAATTATTAAAACTAAATTTTAAAGTTTAAAAATTTAAATACTAAATTTTAAAAATTTAATTATTAAAACTTTAAATTTAAAAATTTAAATACTAAATTTTAAAAATTTAATTATTAAAACTTTTAATTTTAAAATTTAAAAATTTAAATAATAAATTCTAAAAATTTAATTATTAAAGCTTTAAATTTTAAAATTTATAAGTTTTAATACTAAATTTTAAAAATTTAATTATTAAAACTTTAAAATTAAAAATTTAAAAATTTAAATACTAAATTTTAAAAATTTATTTATTAAAATTTTAAATTTCAAAATTTAGAAATTTAAATACTAAATTTTAAAAATTTAATTATTAAAACTTTAAATTTTAAAATTTAAAAATTTAAATACTAAATTTTAAAAATTTAATTATTAAAACTTTAAATTTAAAAATTTAAATACTAAATTTTAAAAATTTAATTATTAAAACTTTAAATTTTAAAATTTGAATGTTTAAATACTAAATTCTAAAAATTTAATTATTAAAGCTTTAAATTTTAAAATTTATAAATATAAATACTAAATTTTAAAAATTTAATTATTAACACTTTGAAATTAAAAATTTAAATAATAAATTTTAAAAATTTATTTATTAAAATTTTAAATTTTAAAATTTAAAAATTTAAATACCAAATTTTAAAAATTTATTTATTAAAATTATAAATTTCAAAATTTATAAATTTAAATACTAAATTTTAAAAATTTAATTATTAAAACTTTAAATTTTAAAATTTAAAAATTTAAATACTAAATTTTAAAAATTTTATTATTAAACCATTAAATTTTAAAATTTAAATGTTTAAATACTAAATTCTAAAAATTTAATTATTAAAGCTTTAAATTTTAAAATTTAAAAATTTAAATACTAAAATTTAAAAATTTAACTATTAAAACTTTAAAATTAAAATTTTTAAATATTTAAATACTAAATTTTAAAAATTTATTTATTAAAATTTTAAATTTCAAAATTTATAAATTTAAATACTAAATTTTGAAAACTTTAATTATTAAAACTTTAAATTTTAAAATTTTAAAATTTAAATTTTAAAATTTAAAAATTTAAATACTAAATTTTAAAAATTTAATTATTAAAACTTTTAATTTTAAAATTTAAAAATTTAAATACTAAATTTTAAAAATTTAATTATTAAAACTTTAAATTTTAAAATTTAAATGTCTAAATACTAAATTCTAAAAATTAAATTATTAAAGCTTTAAATTATAAAATTTATAAATTTAAATACTAAATTTTAAAAATTTAATTATTAAAACTTTAAAATTAAAAATTTAAAAATTTAAATACTAAATTTTAAAAATTTATTTATTAAAATTTTAAATTTTAAAATTTAAAAATTTAAATACTAAATTTTAAAAATTTAATTATTAAAACTTTAAAATTAAAAATTTAAAAATTTAAATACTAAATTTTAAAAATTTATTTATTAAAATTTTAAATTTTAAAATTTAAAAATTTAAATACTAAATTTAAAAATTTATTTATTAAAATTTTAAATTTTAAAATTTAAAAATTTAAATACTAAATTTTAAAAATTTATTTATTAAAATTTTAAAAATTTATTTATTAAAATTTTAAATTTTAAAATTTAAAAATTTAAATACTAAATTTTAAAAATTTAATAATTAAAACTTTAAAATTAAAAATTTAAAAATTTAAATACTAAATTTTAAAAATTTATTTATTAAAATTTTAAATTTTAAAATTTAAAAATTTAAATACTAAATGTTAAAAATTTATTTATTAAAATTTTAAATTTTAAAATTTAAAAATTTAAATACCAAATTTTAAAAATTTATTTATTAAAATTATAAATTTCAAAATTTATAAATTTAAATACTAAATTTTAAAAATTTAATTATTAAAATTTTAAATTTTAAAATTTAAAAATTTAAATACTAAATTTTAAAAATTTTATTATTAAACCATTAAATTTTAAAATTTAAATGTTTAAATACTAAATTCTAAAAATTTAATTATTAAAGCTTTAAATTTTAAAATTTAAAAATTTAAATACTAAATTTTAAAAATTTAATTATTAAAACTTTAAAATTAAAAATTTAAAAATTTAAATACTAAATTTTAAAAATTTATTTATTAAAATTTTAAATTTCAAAATTTATAAATTTAAATATTAAATTTTGAAAAATTTAATTATTAAAACTTTAAATTTTAAAATTTAAATGTCTAAATACTAAATTCTAAAAATTAAATTATTAAAGCTTTAAATTTTAAAATTTATAAATTTAAATACTAAATTTTAAAAATTTAATTATTAAAACTTTAAAATAAAAAATTTAAAAATTTAAATACTAAATTTTAAAAATTTATTTATTAAAATTTTAAATTTTAAAATTTAAAAATTTAAATACTAAATTTTAAAAATTTAATTATTAACACTTTGAAATTAAAAATTTAAAAATTTAAATACTAAATTTTAAAAATTTATTTATTAAAATTTTAAATTTTAAAATTTAAAAATTTAAATACTAAATTTTAAAAATTTATTTATTAAACTTTTAAATTTTAGAATTTAAAAATTTAAATACTAAATTTTAAAAATTTAATAATTAAAACTTTAAAATTAAAAATTTAAAAATTTAAATACTAAATTTTAAAAATTTATTTATTAAAATTTTAAATTTTAAAATTTAAAAATTTAAATATTAATTAAATTTTAAAAATTTAATTATTAAAACTTTAAATTTTAAAATTTAAAAATTTAAATACTAAATTTAAAAAATTTAATTATTAAAACTTTAAATTTTAAAATTTAAAAATTTAAATACTAAATTTAAAAAATTTAATTATTAAAACTTTAAATTTTAAAATTTAAAAATTTAAAAATTTAAATACTAAATTTTTAAAATTTAATTATTAAAACTAAATTTTAAAATTTAAAAATTTAAATACAAAATTTTAAAAATTTAATTATTAAAACTTTAAATTTAAAAATTTAAATACTATATTTTAAAAATTTAATTATTAAAACTTTTAATTTTAAAATTTAAAAATTTAAATAATAAATTCTAAAAATTTAATTATTAAAGCTTTAAATTTTAAAATTTATAAATTTTAATACTAAATTTTAAAAATTTAATTATTAAAACTTTAAAATTAAAAATTTAAAAATTTAAATACTAAATTTTAAAAATTATTTATTAAAATTTTAAATTTCAAAATTTAGAAATTTAAATACTAAATTTTAAAAATTTAATTATTAAAACTTTTAATTTTAAAATTTAAATGTTTAAATACTAAATTCCAAAAATATAATTATTAAAGCTTTAAATTTTAAAATTTATAAATATAAATACTAAATTTTAAAAATTTAATTATTAACACTTTGAAATTAAAAATTTAAATAATAAATTTTAAAAATTTATTTATTAAAATTTTAAATTTTAAAATTTAAAAATTTAAATACCAAATTTTAAAAATTTATTTATTAAAATTATAAATTTCAAAATTTATAAATTTAAATACTAAATTTTAAAAATTTAATTATTAAAACTTTAAATTTTAAAATTTAAAAATTTAAATACTAAATTTTAAAAATTTAATTATTAAAACTTTTAATTTTAAAATTTAAATGTTTAAATACTAAATTCCAAAAATATAATTATTAAAGCTTTAAATTTTAAAATTTATAAATTTAAATACCAAATTTTAAAAATTAATTATTAAAACTTTAAAATTAAAAATTTAAAAATTTAAATACTTAATTTTAAAAATTTATTTATTAAAATTTTAAATTTTAAAATTTAAAAATTTAAATACTAAGTTTTAAAAATTTAATTATTAAAACTTTGAATTTTAAATTTAAAAATTTAAATACTAAATTTTAAAAATTTAATTATTAAAACTTTAAATTTAAAAATTTAAATACTAAATTTTAAAAATTTAATTATTAAAACTTTAAATTTTAAAATTTGAATGTTTAAATACTAAATTCTAAAAATTTAATTATTAAAGCTTTAAATTTTAAAATTTATAAATATAAATACTAAATTTTAAAAATTTAATTATTAAAACTTTAAATTTTAAAATTTAAATGTTTAAATACTAAATTCTAAAAATTTAATTATTAAAGCTTTAAATTTTAAAATTTAAAAATTTAAATACTAAATTTTAAAAATTTAATTATTAAAACTTTAAAATTAAAAATTTAAAAATTTAAATACTAAATTTTAAAAATTTATTTATTAAAATTTTAAATTTCAAAATTTATAAATTTAAATACTAAATTTTGAAAAATTTAATTATTAAAACTTTAAATTTTAAAATTTTAAAATTTAAATTTTAAAATTTAAAAATTTAAATACTAAATTTTAAAAATTTAATTATTAAAACTTTTAATTTTAAAATTTAAAAATATAAATACTAAATTTTAAAAATTTAATTATTAAAACTTTAAATTTTAAAATTTAAATGTCTAAATACTAAATTCTAAAAATTAAATTATTAAAGCTTTAAATTTTAAAATTTATAAATTTAAATACTAAATTTTAAAAATTTAATTATTAAAACTTTAAAATTAAAAATTTAAAAATTTAAATACTAAATTTTAAAAATTTATTTATTAAAATTTTAAATTTTAAAATTTAAAAATTTAAATACTAAATTTTAAAAATTTAATTATTAAAACTTTAAAATTAAAAATTTAAAAATTTAAATACTAAATTTTAAAAATTTATTTATTAAAATTTTAAATTTTAAAATTTAAAAATTTAAATACTAAATTTAAAAATTTATTTATTAAAATTTTAAATTTTAAAATTTAAAAATTTAAATACTAAATTTTAAAAATTTATTTATTAAAATTTTAAATTTTAAAATTTAAAAATTTAAATACTAAATTTTAAAAATTTAATAATTAAAACTTTAAAATTAAAAATTTAAAAATTTAAATACTAAATTTTAAAAATTTATTTATTAAAATTTTAAATTTTAAAATTTAAAAATTTAAATATTAATTAAATTTTAAAAATTTAATTATTAAAACTTTAAATTTTAAAATTTAAAAATTTAAATACTAAATTTAAAAAATTTAATTATTAAAACTTTAAATTTTAAAATTTAAAAATTTAAAAATTTAAATACTAAATTTTTAAAATTTAATTATTAAAACTAAATTTTAAAATTTAAAAATTTAAATACTAAATTTTAAAAATTTAATTATTAAAACTTTAAATTTAAAAATTTAAATACTAAATTTTAAAAGTTTAATTATTAAAACTTTAAATTTTAAAATTTAAAAATTTAAATGCTAAATTTTAAAAATTTAATTATTAAAACTTTTAATTTTAAAATTTAAAAATTTAAATACTAAATTTTAAAAATTTAATTATTAAAACTTTAAATTTTAAAATTTAACTGTTTAAATACTAAATTCCAAAAATTTAATTATTAAAGCTTTAAATTTTAAAATTTATAAATTTAAATACTAAATTTTAAAAATTTAATTATTAAAACTTTAAAATTAAAAATTTAAAAATTTAAATACTAAATTTTAAAAATTTATTTATTAAAATTTTAAATTTTAAAATTTAAAAATTTAAATACTAAATTTTAAAAATTTAATTACTAAAACTTTAAAATTAAAAATTTAAAAATTTAAATACTAAATTTAAAAATTTATTTATTAAAATTTTAAATTTTAAAATTTAAAAATTTAAATACTAAATTTTAAAAATTTATTTATTAAAATTTTAAATTTTAAAATTTAAAAATTTAAATACTAAATTTTAAAAATTTAATAATTAAAACTTTAAAATTAAAAATTTAAAATTTTAAATACTAAATTTTAAAAATTTATTTATTAAAATTTTAAATTTTAAAATTTAAAAATTTAAATACTAAATTTTAAAAATTTATTTATTAAAATTTTAAATTTTAAAATTTAAAAATTTAATTACCAAATTTTAAAAATTTATTTATTAAAATTATAAATTTCAAAATTTATAAATTTAAATACTAAATTTTAAAAATTTAATTATTAAAATTTTAAATTTTAAAATTTAAAAATTTAAATACTAAATTTTAAAAATTTTATTATTAAACCATTAAATTTTAAAATTTAAATGTTTAAAAACTAAATTCTAAAAATTTAATTATTAAAGCTTTAAATTTTAAAATTTAAAAATTTAAATACTAAATTTTAAAAATTTAATTATTAAAACATAAAATTAAAAATTTAAAAATTTAAATACTAAATTTTAAAAATTTATTTATTAAAATTTTAAATTTCAAAATTTATAAATTTAAATACTAAATTTTGAAAAATTTAATTATTAAAACTTTAAATTTTAAAATTTTAAAATTTAAATTTTAAAATTTAAAAATTTAAATACTAAATTTTAAAAATTTAATTATTAAAACTTTTAATTTTAAAATTTAAAAATTTAAATACTAAATTTTAAAAATTTAATTATTAAAACTTTAAATTTTAAAATTTAAATGTCTAAATACTAAATTCTAAAAATTAAATTATTAAAGCTTTAAATTTTAAAATTTATAAATTTAAATACTAAATTTTAAAAATTTAATTATTAAAACTTTAAAATAAAAAATTTAAAAATTTAAATACTAAATTTTAAAAATTTATTTATTAAAATTTTAAATTTTAAAATTTAAAAATTTAAATACTAAATTTTAAAAATTTAATTATTAACACTTTGAAATTAAAAATTTAAAAATTTAAATACTAAATTTTAAAAATTTATTTATTAAAATTTTAAATTTTAAAATTTAAAAATTTAAATATTAATTAAATTTTAAAAATTTAATTATTAATACTTTAAATTTTAAAATTTAAAAATCTAAATACTAAATTTAAAAAATTTAATTATTAAAACTTTAAATTTTATAATTTAAAAATTTAAAAATTTAAATACTAAATTTTTAAAATTTAATTATTAAAACTAAATTTTAAAATTTAAAAATTTAAATACTAAATTTTAAAAATTTAATTATTAAAACTTTAAATTTAAAAATTTAAATACTAAATTTTAAAAATTTAATTATTAAAACTTTTAATTTTAAAATTTAAAAATTTAAATAATAAATTCTAAAAATTTAATTATTAAATCTTTAAATTTTAAAATTTATAAATTTTAATACTAAATTTTAAAAATTTAATTATTAAAACTTTAAAATTAAAAATTTAAAAATTTAAATACTAAATTTTAAAAATTTATTTATTAAAATTTTAAATTTCAAAATTTAGAAATTTAAATACTAAATTTTAAAAATTTAATTATTAAAACTTTAAATTTTAAAATTTAAAAATTTAAATACTAAATTTTAAAAATTTAATTATTAAAACTTTTAATTTTAAAATTTAAATGTTTAAATACTAAATTCCAAAAATATAATTATTAAAGCTTTAAATTTTAAAATTTATAAATTTAAATACTAAATTTTAAAAATTAATTATTAAAACTTTAAAATTAAAAATTTAAAAATTTAAATACTTAATTTTAAAAATTTATTTATTAAAATTTTAAATTTTAAAATTTAAAAATTTAAATACTAAGTTTTAAAAATTTAATTATTAAAACTTTAAATTTTAAAATTTAAAAATTTAAATACTAAATTTTAAAAATTTAATTATTAAAACTTTAAATTTAAAAATTTAAATACTAAATTTTAAAAATTTAATTATTAAAACTTTAAATTTTAATATTTGAATGTTTAAATACTAAATTCTAAAAATTTAATTATTAAAGCTTTAAATTTTAAAATTTATAAATATAAATACTAAATTTTAAAAATTTATTTATTAAAATTTTAAATTTCAAAATTTATAAATTTAAATACTAAATTTTGAAAAATTTAATTATTAAAACTTTAAATTTTAAAATTTTAAAATTTAAATTTTAAAATTTAAAAATTTAAATACTAAATTTTAAAAATTTAATTATTAAAACTTTTAATTTTAAAATTTAAAAATTTAAATACTAAATTTTAAAAATTTAATTATTAAAACTTTAAATTTTAAAATTTAAATGTCTAGATACTAAATTCTAAAAATTTAATTATTAAAGCTTTAAATTTTAAAATTTATAAATTTAAATACTAAATTTTAAAAATTTAATTATTAAAACTTTAAAATAAAAAATTTAAAAATTTAAATACTAAATTTTAAAAATTTATTTATTAAAATTTTAAATTTTAAAATTTAAAAATTTAAATACTAAATTTTAAAAATTTAATTATTAACACTTTGAAATTAAAAATTTAAAAATTTAAATACTAAATTTTAAAAATTTATTTATTAAAATTTTAAATTTTAAAATTTAAAAATTTAAATACTAAATTTTAAAAATTTATTTATTAAACTTTTAAATTTTGGAATTTAAAAATTTAAATACTAAATTTTAAAAATTTAATAATTAAAACTTTAAAATTAAAAATTTAAAAATTTAAATACTAAATTTTAAAAATTTATTAATTAAAATTTTAAATTTTAAAATTTAAAAATTTAAATATTAATTAAATTTTAAAAATTTAATTATTAATACTTTAAATTTTAAAATTTAAAAATCTAAATACTAAATTTAAAAAATTTAATTATTAAAACTTTAAATTTTATAATTTAAAAATTTAAAAATTTAAATACTAAATTTTTAAAATTTAATTATTAAAACTAAATTTTAAAATTTAAAAATTTAAATACTAAATTTTAAAAATTTAATTATTAAAACTTTAAATTTAAAAATTTAAATACTAAATTTTAAAAATTTAATTATTAAAACTTTTAATTTTAAAATTTAAAAATTTAAATAATAAATTCTAAAAATTTAATTATTAAATCTTTAAATTTTAAAATTTATAAATTTTAATACTAAATTTTAAAAATTTAATTATTAAAACTTTAAAATTAAAAATTTAAAAATTTAAATACTAAATTTTAAAAATTTATTTATTAAAATTTTAAATTTCAAAATTTAGAAATTTAAATACTAAATTTTAAAAATTTAATTATTAAAACTTTAAATTTTAAAATTTAAAAATTTAAATACTAAATTTTAAAAATTTATTTATTAAAATTTTAAATTTCAAAATTTAGAAATTTAAATACTTAATTTTAAAAATTTATTTATTAAAATTTTAAATTTTAAAATTTAAAAATTTAAATACTAAGTTTTAAAAATTTAATTATTAAAACTTTGAATTTTAAAATTTAAAAATTTAAATACTAAATTTTAAAAATTTAATTATTAAAACTTTAAATTTAAAAATTTAAATACTAAATTTTAAAAATTTAATTATTAAAACTTTAAATTTTAAAATTTGAATGTTTAAATACTAAATTCTAAAAATTTAATTATTAAAGCTTTAAATTTTAAAATTTATAAATATAAATACTAAATTTTAAAAATTTAATTATTAACACTTTGAAATTAAAAATTTAAATAATAAATTTTAAAAATTTATTTATTAAAATTTTAAATTTTAAAATTTAGAAATTTAAATACCAAATTTTAAAAATTTATTTATTAAAATTATAAATTTCAAAATTTATAAATTTAAATACTAAATTTTAAAAATTTAATTATTAAAACTTTAAATTTTAAAATTTAAATGTTTAAATACTAAATTCTAAAAATTTAATTATTAAAGCTTTAAATTTTAAAATTTAAAAATTTAAATACTAAATTTTAAAAATTTAATTATTAAAACTTTAAAATTAAAAATTTAAAAATTTAAATACTAAATTTTAAAAATTTATTTATTAAAATTTTAAATTTCAAAATTTATAAATTTAAATACTAAATTTTGAAAAATTTAATTATTAAAACTTTAAATTTTAAAATTTTAAAATTTAAATTTTAAAATTTAAAAATTTAAATACTAAATTTTAAAAATTTAATTATTAAAACTTTTAATTTTAAAATTTAAAAATTTAAATACTAAATTTTAAAAATTTAATTATTAAAACTTTAAATTTTAAAATTTAAATGTCTAAATACTAAATTCTAAAAATTAAATTATTAAAGCTTTAAATTTTAAAATTTATAAATTTAAATACTAAATTTAAAAAATTTATTTATTAAAACTTTAAATTTTAAAATTTAAATGTTTAAATACTAAATTCTAAAAATCTAATTATTAAAGCTTTAAATTTTAAAATTTAAAAATTTAAATACTAAATTTAAAAAATTTAATTATTAAAACTTTAAATTTTAAAATTTAAATGTTTAAATACTAAATTCTAAAAATTTAATTATTAAAGCTTTAAATTTTAAAATTTAAAAATTTAAATACCAAATTTTAAAAATTTATTTATTAAAATTATAAATTTCAAAATTTATAAATTTAAATACTAAATTTTAAAAATTTAATTATTAAAACTTTAAATTTTAAAATTTAAATGTTTAAATACTAAATTCTAAAAATTTAATTATTAAAGCTTTAAATTTTAAAATTTAAAAATTTAAATACTAAATTTAAAAAATTTAATTATTAAAACTTTAAATTTTAAAATTTAAAAATGTAAAAATTTAAATACTAAATTTTTAAAATTTAATTATTAAAATTAAATTTTAAAATTTAAAAATTTAAATACTAAATTTTAAAAATTTAATTATTAAAACTTTAAATTTAAAAATTTAAATACTAAATTTTAAAAATTTAATTATTAAAACTTTTAATTTTAAAATTTAAAAATTTAAATAATAAATTCTAAAAATTTAATTATTAAAGCTTTAAATTTTAAAATTTATAAATTTTAATACTAAATTTTAAAAATTTAATTATTAAAACTTTAAAATTAAAAATTTAAAAATTTAAATACTAAATTTTAAAAATTTATTTATTAAAATTTTAAATTTCAAAATTTAGAAATTTAAATACTAAATTTTAAAAATTTAATTATTAAAACTTTAAATTTTAAAATTTAAACATTTAAATACTAAATTTTAAAAATTTAATTATTAAATCTTTTAATTTTAAAATTTAAATGTTTAAATACTAAATTCCAAAAATATAATTATTAAAGCTTTAAATTTTAAAATTTATAAATTTAAATACTAAATTTTAAAAATTAATTATTAAAACTTTAAAATTAAAAATTTAAAAATTTAAATACTTAATTTTAAAAATTTATTTATTAAAATTTTAAATTTTAAAATTTAAAAATTTAAATACTAAGTTTTAAAAATTTAATTATTAAAACTTTAAATTTTAAAATTTAAAAATTTAAATACTAAATTTTAAAAATTTAATTATTAAAACTTTAAATTTAAAAATTTAAATACTAAATTTTAAAAATTTAATTATTAAAACTTTAAATTTTAAAATTTGAATGTTTAAATACTAAATTCTAATAATTTAATTATTAAAGCTTTAAATTTTAAAATTTATAAATATAAATACTAAATTTTAAAAATTTAATTATTAACACTTTGAAATTAAAAATTTAAATAATAAATTTTAAAAATTTATTTATTAAAATTTTAAATTTTAAAATTTAAAAATTTAATTACCAAATTTTAAAAATTTATTTATTAAAATTATAAATTTCAAAATTTATAAATTTAAATACTAAATTTTAAAAATTTAATTATTAAAACTTTAAATTTTAAAATTTAAAAATTTAAATACTAAATTTTAAAAATTTTATTATTAAACCATTAAATTTTAAATGTTTAAATACTAAATTCTAAAAATTTAATTATTAAAGCTTTAAATTTTAAAATTTAAAAATTTAAATACTAAATTTTAAAAATTTAATTATTAAAACTTTAAAATTAAAAATTTAAAAATTTAAATACTAAATTTTAAAAATTTATTTATTAAAATTTTAAATTTCAAAATTTATAAATTTAAATACTAAATTTTGAAAAATTTAATTATTAAAACTTTAAATTTTAAAATTTTAAAATTTAAATTTTAAAATTTAAAAATTTAAATACCAAATTTTAAAAATTTAATTATTAAAACTTTTAATTTTAAAATTTAAAAATTTAAATACTAAATTTTAAAAATTTAATTATTAAAACTTTAAATTTTAAAATTTAAATGTCTAAATACTAAATTCTAAAAATTAAATTATTAAAGCTTTAAATTTTAAAATTTATAAATTTAAATACTAAATTTTAAAAATTTAATTATTAAAACTTTAAAATTAAAAATTTAAAAATTTAAATACTAAATTTTAAAAATTTATTTATTAAAATTTTAAATTTTAAAATTTAAAAATTTAAATACTAAATTTTAAAAATTTAATTATTAAAACTTTAAAATTAAAAATTTAAAAATTTAAATACTAAATTTTAAAAATTTATTTATTAAAAATTTAAATTTTAAAATTTAAAAATTTAAATACTAAATTTAAAAATTTATTTATTAAAATTTTAAATTTTAAAATTTAAAAATTTAAATACTAAATTTTAAAAATTTATTTATTAAAATTTTAAATTTTAAAATTTAAAAATTTAAATACTAAATTTTAAAAATTTAATAATTAAAACTTTAAAATTAAAAATTTAAAAATTTAAATACTAAATTTTAAAAATTTATTTATTAAAATTTTAAATTTTAAAATTTAAAAATTTAAATATTAATTAAATTTTAAAAATTTAATTATTAAAACTTTAAATTTTAAAATTTAAAAATTTAAATACTAAATTTAAAAAATTTAATTATTAAAACTTTAAATTTTAAAATTTAAAAATTTAAAAATTTAAATACTAAATTTTTAAAATTTAATTATTAAAACTAAATTTTAAAATTTAAAAATTTAAATACTAAATTTTAAAAATTTAATTATTAAAACTTTAAATTTAAAAATTTAAATACTAAATTTTAAAAATTTAATTATTAAAACTTTAAATTTTAAAATTTAAAAATTTAAATGCTAAATTTTAAAAATTTAATTATTAAAACTTTTAATTTTAAAATTTAAAAATTTAAATACTAAATTTTAAAAATTTAATTATTAAAACTTTAAATTTTAAAATTTAACTGTTTAAATACTAAATTCCAAAAATTTAATTATTAAAGCATTAAATTTTAAAATTTATAAATTTAAATACTAAATTTTAAAAATTTAATTATTAAAACTTTAAAATTAAAAATTTAAAAATTTAAATACTAAATTTTAAAAATTTATTTATTAAAATTTTAAATTTTAAAGTTTAAAAATTTAAATACTAAATTTTAAAAATTTAATTACTAAAACTTTAAAATTAAAAATTTAAAAATTTAAATACTAAATTTTAAAAATTTATTTATTAAAATTTTAAATTTTAAAATTTAAAAATTTAAATACTAAATTTAAAAATTTATTTATTAAAATTTTAAATTTTAAAATTTAAAAATTTAAATACTAAATTTTAAAAATTTATTTATTAAAATTTTAAATTTTAAAATTTAAAAATTTAAATACTAAATTTTAAAAATTTAATAATTAAAACTTTAAAATTAAAAATTTAAAAATTTAAATACTAAATTTTAAAAATTTATTTATTAAAATTTTAAATTTTAAAATTTAAAAATTTAAATACTAAATTTTAAAAATTTATTTATTAAAATTTTAAATTTTAAAATTTAAAAATTTAAATACCAAATTTTAAAAATTTATTTATTAAAATTATAAATTTCAAAATTTATAAATTTAAATACTAAATTTTAAAAATTTAATTATTAAAATTTTAAATTTTAAAATTTAAAAATTTAAATACTAAATTTTAAAAATTTTATTATTAAACCATTAAATTTTAAAATTTAAATGTTTAAATACTAAATTCTAAAAATTTAATTATTAAAGCTTTAAATTTTAAAATTTAAAAATTTAAATACTAAATTTTAAAAATTTAATTATTAAAACATAAAATTAAAAATTTAAAAATTTAAATACTAAATTTTAAAAATTTATTTATTAAAATTTTAAATTTCAAAATTTATAAATTTAAATACTAAATTTTGAAAAATTTAATTATTAAAACTTTAAATTTTAATATTTTAAAATTTAAATTTTAAAATTTAAAAATTTAAATACTAAATTTTAAAAATTTAATTATTAAAACTTTTAATTTTAAAATTTAAAAATTTAAATACTAAATTTTAAAAATTTAATTATTAAAACTTTAAATTTTAAAATTTAAATGTCTAAATACTAAATTCTAAAAATTAAATTATTAAAGCTTTAAATTTTAAAATTTATAAATTTAAATACTAAATTTTAAAAATTTAATTATTAAAACTTTAAAATAAAAAATTTAAAAATTTAAATACTAAATTTTAAAAATTTATTTATTAAAATTTTAAATTTTAAAATTTAAAAATTTAAATATTAATTAAATTTTAAAAATTTAATTATTAATACTTTAAATTTTAAAATTTAAAAATCTAAATACTAAATTTAAAAAATTTAATTATTAAAACTTTAAATTTTATAATTTAAAAATTTAAAAATTTAAATACTAAATTTTTAAAATTTAATTATTAAAACTAAATTTTAAAATTTAAAAATTTAAATACTAAATTTTAAAAATTTAATTATTAAAACTTTAAATTTAAAAATTTAAATACTAAATTTTAAAAATTTAATTATTAAAACTTTTAATTTTAAAATTTAAAAATTTAAATAATAAATTCTAAAAATTTAATTATTAAATCTTTAAATTTTAAAATTTATAAATTTTAATACTAAATTTTAAAAATTTAATTATTAAAACTTTAAAATTAAAAATTTAAAAATTTAAATACTAAATTTTAAAAATTTATTTATTAAAATTTTAAATTTCAAAATTTAGAAATTTAAATACCAAATTTTAAAAATTTAATTATTAGAACTTTAAATTTTAAAATTTAAAAATTTAAATACTAAATTTTAAAAATTTAATTATTAAAACTTTTAATTTTAAAATTTAAATGTTTAAATACTAAATTCCAAAAATATAATTATTAAAGCTTTAAATTTTAAAATTTATAAATTTAAATACTAAATTTTAAAAATTAATTATTAAAACTTTAAAATTAAAAATTTAAAAATTTAAATACTTAATTTTAAAAATTTATTTATTAAAATTTTAAATTTTAAAATTTAAAAATTTAAATACTAAGTTTTAAAAATTTAATTATTAAAACTTTAAATTTTAAAATTTAAAAATTTAAATACTAAATTTAAAAAATTTAATTATTAAAACTTTAAATTTAAAAATTTAAATACTAAATTTTAAAAATTTAATTATTAAAACTTTAAATTTTAATATTTGAATGTTTAAATACTAAATTCTAAAAATTTAATTATTAAAGCTTTAAATTTTAAAATTTATAAATATAAATACTAAATTTTAAAAATTTATTTATTAAAATTTTAAATTTCAAAATTTATAAATTTAAATACTAAATTTTGAAAAATTTAATTATTAAAACTTTAAATTTTAAAATTTTAAAATTTAAATTTTAAAATTTAAAAATTTAAATACTAAATTTTAAAAATTTAATTATTAAAACTTTTAATTTTAAAATTTAAAAATTTAAATACTAAATTTTAAAAATTTAATTATTAAAACTTTAAATTTTAAAATTTAAATGTCTAAATACTAAATTCTAAAAATTAAATTATTAAAGCTTTAAATTTTAAAATTTATAAATTTAAATACTAAATTTTAAAAATTTAATTATTAAAACTTTAAAATAAAAAATTTAAAAATTTAAATACTAAATTTTAAAAATTTATTTATTAAAATTTTAAATTTTAAAATTTAAAAATTTAAATACTAAATTTTAAAAATTTAATTATTAACACTTTGAAATTAAAAATTTAAAAATTTAAATACTAAATTTTAAAAATTTATTTATTAAAATTTTAAATTTTAAAATTTAAAAATTTAAATACTAAATTTTAAAAATTTATTTATTAAACTTTTAAATTTTGGAATTTAAAAATTTAAATACTAAATTTTAAAAATTTAATAATTAAAACTTTAAAATTAAAAATTTAAAAATTTAAATACTAAATTTTAAAAATTTATTTATTAAAATTTTAAATTTTAAAATTTAAAAATTTAAATATTAATTAAATTTTAAAAATTTAATTATTAATACTTTAAATTTTAAAATTTAAAAATCTAAATACTAAATTTAAAAAATTTAATTATTAAAACTTTAAATTTTATAATTTAAAAATTTAAAAATTTAAATACTAAATTTTTAAAATTTAATTATTAAAACTAAATTTTAAAATTTAAAAATTTAAATACTAAATTTTAAAAATTTAATTATTAAAACTTTAAATTTAAAAATTTAAATACTAAATTTTAAAAATTTAATTATTAAAACTTTTAATTTTAAAATTTAAAAATTTAAATAATAAATTCTAAAAATTTAATTATTAAATCTTTAAATTTTAAAATTTATAAATTTTAATACTAAATTTTAAAAATTTAATTATTAAAACTTTAAAATTAAAAATTTAAAAATTTAAATACTAAATTTTAAAAATTTATTTATTAAAATTTTAAATTTCAAAATTTAGAAATTTAAATACTAAATTTTAAAAATTTAATTATTAAAACTTTAAATTTTAAAATTTAAAAATTTAAATACTAAATTTTAAAAATTTAATTATTAAAACTTTTAATTTTAAAATTTAAATGTTTAAATACTAAATTCCAAAAATATAATTATTAAAGCTTTAAATTTTAAAATTTATAAATTTAAATACTAAATTTTAAAAATTAATTATTAAAACTTTAAAATTAAAAATTTAAAAATTTAAATACTTAATTTTAAAAATTTATTTATTAAAATTTTAAATTTTAAAATTTAAAAATTTAAATACTAAGTTTTAAAAATTTAATTATTAAAACTTTAAATTTTAAAATTTAAAAATTTAAATACTAAATTTTAAAAATTTAATTATTAAAACTTTAAATTTAAAAATTTAAATACTAAATTTTAAAAATTTAATTATTAAAACTTTAAATTTTAAAATTTGAATGTTTAAATACTAAATTCTAAAAATTTAATTATTAAAGCTTTAAATTTTAAAATTTATAAATATAAATACTAAATTTTAAAAATTTAATTATTAACACTTTGAAATTAAAAATTTAAATAATAAATTTTAAAAATTTATTTATTAAAATTTTAAATTTTAAAATTTAAAAATTTAAATACCAAATTTTAAAAATTTATTTATTAAAATTATAAATTTCAAAATTTATAAATTTAAATACTAAATTTTAAAAATTTAATTATTAAAACTTTAAATTTTAAAATTTAAAAATTTAAATACTAAATTTTAAAAATTTAATTATTAAAACTTTAAATTTAAAAATTTAAATACTAAATTTTAAAAATTTAATTATTAAAACTTTAAATTTTAAAATTTAAAAATTTAAATACTAAATTTTAAAAATTTAATTATTAAAACTTTAAATTTAAAAATTTAAATACTAAATTTTAAAAATTTAATTATTAAAACTTTAAATTTTAAAATTTGAATGTTTAAATACTAAATTCTAAAAATTTAATTATTAAAGCTTTAAATTTTAAAATTTATAAATATAAATACTAAATTTTAAAAATTTAATTATTAACACTTTGAAATTAAAAATTTAAATAATAAATTTTAAAAATTTATTTATTAAAATTTTAAATTTTAAAATTTAAAAATTTAAATACCAAATTTTAAAAATTTATTTATTAAAATTATAAATTTCAAAATTTATAAATTTAAATACTAAATTTTAAAAATTTAATTATTAAAACTTTAAATTTTAAAATTTAAAAATTTAAATACTAAATATTAAAAATTTAATTATTAAAACTTTTAATTTTAAAATTTAAATGTTTAAATACTAAATTCCAAAAATATAATTATTAAAGCTTTAAATTTTAAAATTTCTAAATTTAAATACTAAATTTTAAAAATTAATTATTAAAACTTTAAAATTAAAAATTTAAAAATTTAAATACTTAATTTTAAAAATTTATTTATTAAAATTTTAAATTTTAAAATTTAAAAATTTAAATACTAAGTTTTAAAAATTTAATTATTAAAACTTTAAATTTTAAAATTTAAAAATTTAAATACTAAATTTTAAAAATTTAATTATTAAAACTTTAAATTTAAAAATTTAAATACTAAATTTTAAAAATTTAATTATTAAAACTTTAAATTTTAAAATTTGAATGTTTAAATACTAAATTCTAAAAATTTAATTATTAAAGCTTTAAATTTTAAAATTTATAAATATAAATACTAAATTTTAAAAATTTAATTATTAACACTTTGAAATTAAAAATTTAAATAATAAATTTTAAAAATTTATTTATTAAAATTTTAAATTTTAAAATTTAAAAATTTAAATACCAAATTTTAAAAATTTATTTATTAAAATTATAAATTTCAAAATTTATAAATTTAAATACTAAATTTTAAAAATTTAATTATTAAAACTTTAAATTTTAAAATTTAAATGTTTAAATACTAAATTCTAAAAATTTAATTATTAAAGCTTTAAATTTTAAAATTTAAAAATTTAAATACTAAATTTTAAAAATTTAATTATTAAAACTTTAAAATTAAAAATTTAAAAATTTAAATACTAAATTTTAAAAATTTATTTATTAAAATTTTAAATTTCAAAATTTATAAATTTAAATACTAAATTTTGAAAGATTTAATTAATAAAACTTTAAATTTTAAAATTTTAAAATTTAAATTTTAAAATTTAAAAATTTAAATACTAAATTTTAAAAATTTAATTATTAAAACTTTTAATTTTAAAATTTAAAAATTTAAATCCTAAATTTTAAAAATTTAATTATTAAAACTTTAAATTTTAAAATTTAAATGTCTAAATACTAAATTCTAAAAATTAAATTATTAAAGCTTTAAATTTTAAAATTTATAAATTTAAATACTAAATTTTAAAAATTTAATTATTAAAACTTTAAAATTAAAAATTTAAAAATTTAAATACTAAATTTTAAAAATTTATTTATTAAAATTTTAAATTTTAAAATTTAAAAATTTAAATACTAAATTTTAAAAATTTAATTATTAACACTTTGAAATTAAAAATTTAAAAATTTAAATACTAAATTTTAAAAATTTATTTATTAAAATTTTAAATTTTAAAATTTAAAAATTTAAATATTAAATTTTAAAAATTTATTTATTAAAATTTTAAATTTAAGAATTTAAAAATTTAAATACTAAATTTTAAAAATTGAATAATTAAAACTTTAAAATTAAAAATTTAAAAATTTAAATACTAAATTTTAAAAATTTATTTATTAAAATTTTAAATTTTAAAATTTAAAAATTTAAATATTAATTAAATTTTAAAAATTTAATTATTAAAACTTTAAATTTTAAAATTTAAAAATTTAAATACTAAATTTAAAAAATTTAATTATTAAAACTTTAAATTTTAAAATTTAAAAATTTAAAAATTTAAATACTAAATTTTTAAAATTTAATTATTAAAACTAAATTTTAAAATTTAAAAATTTAAATACTAAATTTAAAAAATTTAATTATTAAAACTTTAAATTTAAAAATTTAAATACTAAATTTTAAAAATTTAATTATTAAAACTTTTAATTTTAAAATTTTAAAATTTAAATAATAAATTCTAAAAATTTAATTATTAAAGCTTTAAATTTTATAATTTATAAATTTTAATACTAAATTTTAAAAATTTAATTATTAAAACTTTAAAATTAAAAATTTAAAAATTTAAATACTAAATTTTAAAAATTTATTTATTAAAATTTTAAATTTCAAAATTTAGAAATTTAAATACTAAATTTTAAAAATTTAATTATTAAAACTTTAAATTTTAAAATTTAAACATTTAAATACTAAATTTTAAAAATTTAATTATTAAAACTTTTAATTTTAAAATTTAAATGTTTAAATACTAAATTCCAAAAATATAATTATTAAAGCTTTAAATTTTAAAATTTATAAATTTAAATACTAAATTTTAAAAATTAATTATTAAAACTTTAAAATTAAAAATTTAAAAATTTAAATACTTAATTTTAAAAATTTATTTATTAAAATTTTAAATTTTAAAATTTAAAAATTTAAATACTAAGTTTTAAAAATTTAATTATTAAAACTTTAAATTTTAAAATTTAAAAATTTAAATACTAAATTTTAAAAATTTAATTATTAAAACTTTAAATTTAAAAATTTAAATACTAAATTTTAAAAATTTAATTATTAAAACTTTAAATTTTAAAATTTGAATGTTTAAATACTAAATTCTAATAATTTAATTATTAAAGCTTTAAATTTAAAAATTTATAAATATAAATACTAAATTTTAAAAATTTAATTATTAACACTTTGAAATTAAAAATTTAAATAATAAATTTTAAAAATTTATTTATTAAAATTTTAAATTTTAAAATTTAAAAATTTAATTACCAAATTTTAAAAATTTATTTATTAAAATTATAAATTTCAAAATTTATAAATTTAAATACTAAATTTTAAAAATTTAATTATTAAAACTTTAAATTTTAAAATTTAAAAATTTAAATACTAAATTTTAAAAATTTTATTATTAAACCATTAAATTTTAAAATTTAAATGTTTAAATACTAAATTCTAAAAATTTAATTATTAAAGCTTTAAATTTTAAAATTTAAAATTTTAAATACTAAATTTTAAAAATTTAATTATTAAAACTTTAAAATTAAAAATTTAAAAATTTAAATACTAAATATTATAAATTTATTTATTAAAATTTTAAATTTCAAAATTTATAAATTTAAATACTAAATTTTGAAAAATTTAATTATTAAAACTTTAAATTTTAAAATTTTAAAATTTAAATTTTAAAATTTAAAAATTTAAATACTAAATTTTAAAAATTTAATTATTAAAACTTTTAATTTTAAAATTTAAAAATTTAAATACTAAATTTTAAAAATTTAATTATTAAAACTTTAAATTTTAAAATTTAAATGTCTAAATACTAAATTCTAAAAATTAAATTATTAAAGCTTTAAATTTTGAAATTTAAAAATTTAAATACTAAATTTTAAAAATTTATTTATTAAAATTTTAAATTTTAAAATTTAAAAATTTAAATACCAAATTTTAAAAATTTATTTATTAAAATTATAAATTTCAAAATTTATAAATTTAAATACTAAATTTTAAAAATTTAATTATTAAAACTTTAAATTTTAAAATTTAAATGTTTAAATACTAAATTCTAAAAATTTAATTATTAAAGCTTTAAATTTTAAAATTTAAAAATTTAAATACTAAATTTTAAAAATTTAATTATTAAAACTTTAAAATTAAAAATTTAAAAATTTAAATACTAAATTTTAAAAATTTATTTATTAAAATTTTAAATTTCAAAATTTATAAATTTAAATACTAAATTTTGAAAGATTTAATTAATAAAACTTTAAATTTTAAAATTTTAAAATTTAAATTTTAAAATTTAAAAATTTAAATACTAAATTTTAAAAATTTAATTATTAAAACTTTTAATTTTAAAATTTAAAAATTTAAATCCTAAATTTTAAAAATTTAATTATTAAAACTTTAAATTTTAAAATTTAAATGTCTAAATACTAAATTCTAAAAATTAAATTATTAAAGCTTTAAATTTTAAAATTTATAAATTTAAATACTAAATTTTAAAAATTTAATTATTAAAACTTTAAAATTAAAAATTTAAAAATTTAAATACTAAATTTTAAAAATTTATTTATTAAAATTTTAAATTTTAAAATTTAAAAATTTAAATACTAAATTTTAAAAATTTAATTATTAACACTTTGAAATTAAAAATTTAAAAATTTAAATACTAAATTTTAAAAATTTATTTATTAAAATTTTAAATTTTAAAATTTAAAAATTTAAATATTAAATTTTAAAAATTTATTTATTAAAATTTTAAATTTAAGAATTTAAAAATTTAAATACTAAATTTTAAAAATTGAATAATTAAAACTTTAAAATTAAAAATTTAAAAATTTAAATACTAAATTTTAAAAATTTATTTATTAAAATTTTAAATTTTAAAATTTAAAAATTTAAATATTAATTAAATTTTAAAAATTTAATTATTAAAACTTTAAATTTTAAAATTTAAAAATTTAAATACTAAATTTTAAAAATTTAATTATTAAAACTTTAAATTTTAAAATTTTAAAATTTAAATTTTAAAATTTAAAAATTTAAATACTAAATTTTAAAAATTTAATTATTAAAACTTTAAATTTTAAAATTTAAATGTTTAAATACTAAATTCTAAAAATTTAATTATTAAAGCTTTAAATTTTAAAATTTAAAATTTTAAATACTAAATTTTAAAAATTTAATTATTAAAACTTTAAAATTAAAAATTTAAAAATTTAAATACTAAATATTATAAATTTATTTATTAAAATTTTAAATTTCAAAATTTATAAATTTAAATACTAAATTTTGAAAAATTTAATTATTAAAACTTTAAATTTTAAAATTTTAAAATTTAAATTTTAAAATTTAAAAATTTAAATACTAAATTTTAAAAATTTAATTATTAAAACTTTAAATTTTAAAATTTAAAAATTTAAAAATTTAAATACTAAATTTTTAAAATTTAATTATTAAAACTAAATTTTAAAATTTAAAAATTTAAATACTAAATTTAAAAAATTTAATTATTAAAACTTTAAATTTAAAAATTTAAATACTAAATTTTAAAAATTTAATTATTAAAACTTTTAATTTTAAAATTTTAAAATTTAAATAATAAATTCTAAAAATTTAATTATTAAAGCTTTAAATTTTATAATTTATAAATTTTAATACTAAATTTTAAAAATTTAATTATTAAAACTTTAAAATTAAAAATTTAAAAATTTAAATACTAAATTTTAAAAATTTATTTATTAAAATTTTAAATTTCAAAATTTAGAAATTTAAATACTAAATTTTAAAAATTTATTTATTAAAATTTTAAATTTTAAAATTTAAAAATTTAAATACTAAATTTTAAAAATTTAATTATTAACACTTTGAAATTAAAAATTTAAAAATTTAAATACTAAATTTTAAAAATTTATTTATTAAAATTTTAAATTTTAAAATTTAAAAATTTAAATATTAAATTTTAAAAATTTATTTATTAAAATTTTAAATTTTAGAATTTAAAAATTTAAATACTAAATTTTAAAAATTGAATAATTAAAACTTTAAAATTAAAAATTTAAATACTAAATTTTAAAAATTTATTTATTAAAATTTTAAATTTTAAAATTTAAAAATTTAAATATTAATTAAATTTTAAAAATTTAATTATTAAAACTTTAAATTTTAAAATTTAAAAATTTAAATACTAAATTTAAAAAATTTAATTATTAAAACTTTAAATTTTAAAATTTAAAAATTTAAAAATTTAAATACTAAATTTTTAAAATTTAATTATTAAAACAAAATTTTAAAATTTAAAAATTTAAATACTAAATTTTAAAAATTTAATTATTAAAACTTTAAATTTAAAAATTTAAATACTAAATTTTAAAAATTTAATTATTAAAACTTTTAATTTTAAAATTTTAAAATTTAAATAATAAATTCTAAAAATTTAATTATTAAAGCTTTAAATTTTATAATTTATAAATTTTAATACTAAATTTTAAAAATTTAATTATTAAAACTTTAAAATTAAAAATTTAAATACTAAATTTTAAAAATTTATTTATTAAAATTTTAAATTTCAAAATTTAGAAATTTAAATACTAAATTTTAAAAATTTAATTATTAAAACTTTAAATTTTAAAATTTAAACATTTAAATACTAAATTTTAAAAATTTAATTATTAAAACTTTTAATTTTAAAATTTAAATGTTTAAATACTAAATTCCAAAAATATAATTATTAAAGCTTTAAATTTTAAAATTTATAAATTTAAATACTAAATTTTAAAAATTAATTATTAAAACTTTAAAATTAAAAATTTAAAAATTTAAATACTTAATTTTAAAAATTTATTTATTAAAATTTTAAATTTTAAAATTTAAAAATTTAAATACTAAGTTTTAAAAATTTAATTATTAAAACTTTAAATTTTAAAATTTAAAAATTTAAATACTAAATTTTAAAAATTTAATTATTAAAACTTTAAATTTAAAAATTTAAATACTAAATTTTAAAAATTTAATTATTAAAACTTTAAATTTTAAAATTTGAATGTTTAAATACTAAATTCTAATAATTTAATTATTAAAGCTTTAAATTTTAAAATTTATAAATATAAATACTAAATTTTAAAAATTTAATTATTAACACTTTGAAAATAAAAATTTAAACAATAAATTTTAAAAATTTATTTATTAAAATTTTAAATTTTAAAATTTAAAAATTTAATTACCAAATTTTAAAAATTTATTTATTAAAATTATAAATTTCAAAATTTATAAATTTAAATACTAAATTTTAAAAATTTAATTATTAAAACTTTAAATTTTAAAATTTAAAAATTTAAATACTAAATTTTAAAAATTTTATTATTAAACCATTAAATTTTAAAATTTAAATGTTTAAAATTTAAAATTTTAAATACTAAATTTTAAAAATTTAATTATTAAAACTTTAAAATTAAAAATTTAAAAATTTAAATACTAAATATTATAAATTTATTTATTAAAATTTTAAATTTCAAAATTTATAAATTTAAATACTAAATTTTGAAAAATTTAATTATTAAAACTTTAAATTTTAAAATTTTAAAATTTAAATTTTAAAATTTAAAAATTTAAATACTAAATTTTAAAAATTTAATTATTAAAAATTTTAATTTTAAAATTTAAAAATTTAAATACTAAACTTTAAAAATTTAATTATTAAAACTTTAAATTTAAAAATTTAAATACTAAATTTTAAAAATTTAATTATTAAAACTTTAAATTTTAAAATTTGAATGTTTAAATACTAAATTCTAATAATTTAATTATTAAAGCTTTAAAATTTTAAAATTTATAAATTTAAATACTAAATTTTAAAAATTTAATTATTAAAACTTTAAAATTAAAAATTTAAAAATTTAAATACTAAATTTTAAAAATTTAATTATTAAAGCTTTAAATTTTAAAATTTAAAAATTTAAATACTAAATTTTAAAAAGTTTAATTATTAAAACTTTAAAATTAAAAATTTAAAAATTTAAATACTAAATTTTAAAAATTTATTTATTAAAATTTTAAATTTTAAAATTTAAAAATTTAAATACTAAATTTTAAAAATTTAATAATTAAAACTTTAAAATTAAAAATTTAAAAATTTAAATACTAAATTTTAAAAATTTATTTATTAAAATTTTAAATTTTAAATTTTAAAAATTTAAATATTAATTAAATTTTAAAAATTTAATTATTAAAACTTTAAATTTTAAAATTTAAAAATTTAAATACTAAATTTAAAAAATTTAATTATTAAAACTTTAAATTTTAAAATTTAAAAATTTAAAAATTTAAATACTAAATTTTTAAAATTTAATTATTAAAACTAAATTTTAAAATTTAAAAGTTTAAATACTAAATTTTAAAAATTTAATTATTAAAACTTTAAATTTAAAAATTTAAATACTAAATTTTAAAAATTTAATTATTAAAACTTTAAATTTTAAAATTTAAATACTAAATTTTAAAAATTTAATTATTAAAATTTTAAATTTTAAAATTTAAATGTTTAAATACTAAATTCTAAAAATTTATTTATTAAAACTTTTAATTTTAAAATTTAAATGTTTAAATACTAAATTCCAAAAATTTAATTATTAAAGCTTTAAATTTTAAAATTTATAAATTTAAATACTAAATTTTAAAAATTAATTATTAAAACTTTAAAATAAAAATTTAAAATTTTAAATACTTAATTTTAAAAATTTATTTATTAAAATTTTAAATTTCAAAATTTATAAATTTAAATACTAAATTTTGAAAAATTTAATTATTAAAACTTTAAATTTTAAAATTTTAAAATTTATATTTTAAAATTTAAAAATTTAAATACTAAATTTAAAAAATTTAATTATTAAAACTTTTAATTTTAAAATTTAAATGTTTAAATACTAAATTCCAAAAATTTAATTATTAAAGCTTTAAATTTTAAAATTTATAAATTTAAATACTAAATTTTAAAAATTAATTATTAAAACTTTAAAATAAAAATTTAAAAATTTAAATACTTAATTTTAAAAATTTATTTATTAAAATTTTAAATTTTAAAATTTAAAAATTTAAATACTAAGTTTTAAAAATTTAATTATTAAAACTTTAAATTTTAAAATTTAAAAATTTAAATACTAAATTTTAAAAATTTAATTATTAAAACTTTAAATTTAAAAATTTAAATACTAAATTTTAAAAATTTAATTATTAAAACTTTAAATTTTAAAATTTGAATGTTTAAATACTAAATTCTAAAAATTTAATTATTAAAGCTTTAAATTTTAAAATTTATAAATATAAATACTAAATTTTAAAAATTTAATTATTAACACTTTGAAATTAAAAATTTAAATAAAAAATTTTAAAAATTTATTTATTAAAATTTATTTATTAAAATTTATTTATTAAAATTTTAAATTTTAAAATTTAAAAATTTAAATACCAAATTTTAAAAATTTAATTATTAAAATTATAAATTTCAAAATTTATAAATTTAAATACTAAATTTTAAAAATTTAATTATTAAAACTTTAAAATTAAAAATTTAAAAATTTAAATACTAAATTTTAAAAATTTATTTATTAAAATTTTAAATTTTAAAATTTAAAAATTTAAATACTAAATTTAAAAATTTATTTATTAAAATTTTAAATTTTAAAATTTAAAAATTTAAATACTAAATTTTAAAAATTTATTTATTAAAATTTTAAATTTTAAAATTTAAAAATTTAAATACTAAATTTTAAAAATTTAATAATTAAAACTTTAAAATTAAAAATTTAAAAATTTAAATACTAAATTTTAAAAATTTATTTATTAAAATATTAAATTTTAAAATTTAAAAATTTAAATATTAATTAAATTTTAAAAATTTAATTAATAAAACTTTAAATTTTAAAATTTAAAAATTTAAATACTAAATTTAAAAAATTTAATTATTAAAACTTTAAATTTTAAAATTTAAAAATTTAAAAATTTAAATACTAAATTTTTAAAATTTAATTATTAAAACTAAATTTTAAAATTTAAAAATTTAAATACTAAATTTTAAAAATTTAATTATTAAAACTTTAAATTTAAAAACTTAAATACTAAATTTTAAAAATTTAATTATTAAAACTTTAAATTTTAAAATTTAAAAATTTAAATGATAAATTTTAAAAATTTAATTATTAAAACTTTTAATTTTAAAATTTAAAAATTTAAATACTAAATTTTAAAAATTTAATTATTAAAACTTTAAAATTTAAAATTTAACTGTTTAAATACTAAATTCCAAAAATTTAATTATTAAAGCTTTAAATTTTAAAATTTATAAATTTAAATACTAAATTTTAAAAATTTAATTATTAAAACTTTAAAATTAAAAATTTAAAAATTTAAATACTAAATTTTAAAAATTTATTTATTAAAATTTTAAATTTCAAAATTTATAAATTTAAATACTAAATTTTGAAAAATTTAATTATTAAAACTTTAAATTTTAAAATTTTAAAATTTAAATTTTAAAATTTAAAAATTTAAATACTAAATTTAAAAAATTTAATTATTAAAACTTTTAATTTTAAAATTTAAATGTTTAAATACTAAATTCCAAAAATTTAATTATTAAAGCTTTAAATTTTAAAATTTATAAATTTAAATACTAAATTTTAAAAATTAATTATTAAAACTTTAAAATAAAAATTTAAAAATTTAAATACTTAATTTTAAAAATTTATTTATTAAAATTTTAAATTTTAAAATTTAAAAATTTAAATATTAAGTTTTAAAAATTTAATTATTAAAACTTTAAATTTTAAAATTTAAAAATTTAAATACTAAATTTTAAAAATTTAATTATTAAAACTTTAAATTTAAAAATTTAAATACTAAATTTTAAAAATTTAATTATTAAAACTTTAAAATTTAAAATTTGAATGTTTAAATACTAAATTCTAAAAATTTATTTATTAAAGCTTTAAATTTTAAAATTTATAAATATAAATACTAAATTTTAAAAATTTAATTATTAACACTTTGAAATTAAAAATTTAAATAATAAATTTTAAAAATTTATTTATTAAAATTTATTTATTAAAATTTATTTATTAAAATTTATTTATTAAAATTTTAAATTTTAAAATTTAAAAATTTAAATACCAAATTTTAAAAACTTATTTATTAAAATTATAAATTTCAAAATTTATAAATTTAAATACTAAATTTTAAAAATTTAATTATTAAAACTTTAAATTTTAAAATTTAAAAATTTAAATACTAAATTTTAAAAATTTTATTATTAAAACATTAAATTTTAAAATTTAAATGTTTAAATACTAAATTCTAAAAATTTAATTATTAAAGCTTTAAATTTTAAAATTTAAAAATTTAAATACTAAATTTTAAAAAGTTTAATTATTAAAACTTTAAAATTAAAAATTTAAAAATTTAAATACTAAATTTTAAAAATTTATTTATTAAAATTTTAAATTTTAAAATTTAAAAATTTAAACACTAAATTTTAAAAATTTAATAATTAAAACTTTAAAATTAAAAATTTAAAAATTTAAATACTAAATTTTAAAAATTTATTTATTAAAATTTTAAATTTTAAATTTTAAAAATTTAAATATTAATTAAATTTTAAAAAATTAATTATTAAAACTTTAAATTTTAAAATTTAAAAATTTAAATACTAAATTTAAAAAATTTAATTATTAAAACTTTAAATTTTAAAATTTAAAAATTTAAAAATTTAAATACTAAATTTTTAAAATTTAATTATTAAAACTAAATTTTAAAATTTAAAAATTTAAATACTAAATTTTAAAAATTTAATTATTAAAACTTTAAATTTAAAAATTTAAATACTAAATTTTAAAAATTTAATTATTAAAACTTTAAATTTTAAAATTTAAAAATTTAAATACTAAATTTTAAAAATTTAATTATTAAAATTTTAAATTTTAAAATTTAAATGTTTAAATACTAAATTCTAAAAATTTATTTATTAAAACTTTTAATTTTAAAATTTAAATGTTTAAATACTAAATTCCAAAAATTTAATTATTAAAGCTTTAAATTTTAAAATTTATAAATTTAAATACTAAATTTTAAAAATTAATTATTAAAACTTTAAAATAAAAATTTAAAATTTTAAATACTTAATTTTAAAAATTTATTTATTAAAATTTTAAATTTCAAAATTTATAAATTTAAATACTAAATTTTGAAAAATTTAATTATTAAAACTTTAAATTTTAAAATTTTAAAATTTATATTTTAAAATTTAAAAATTTAAATACTAAATTTAAAAAATATAATTATTAAAACTTTTAATTTTAAAATTTAAATGTTTAAATACTAAATTCCAAAAATTTAATTATTAAAGCTTTAAATTTTAAAATTTATAAATTTAAATACTAAATTTTAAAAATTAATTATTAAAACTTTAAAATAAAAATTTAAAAATTTAAATACTTAATTTTAAAAATTTATTTATTAAAATTTTAAATTTTAAAATTTAAAAATTTAAATACTAAGTTTTAAAAATTTAATTATTAAAACTTTAAATTTTAAAATTTAAAAATTTAAATACTAAATTTTAAAAATTTAATTATTAAAACTTTAAATTTAAAAATTTAAATACTAAATTTTAAAAATTTAATTATTAAAACTTTAAATTTTAAAATTTGAATGTTTAAATACTAAATTCTAAAAATTTAATTATTAAAGCTTTAAATTTTAAAATTTATAAATATAAATACTAAATTTTAAAAATTTAATTATTAACACTTTGAAATTAAAAATTTAAATAATAAATTTTAAAAATTTATTTATTAAAATTTATTTATTAAAATTTATTTATTAAAATTTTAAATTTTAAAATTTAAAAATTTAAATACCAAATTTTAAAAATTTAATTATTAAAATTATAAATTTCAAAATTTATAAATTTAAATACTAAATTTTAAAAATTTAATTATTAAAACTTTAAATTTTAAAATTTAAAAATTTAAATACTAAATTTTAAAAATTTTATTATTAAAACATTAAATTTTAAAATTTAAATGTTTAAATACTAAATTCTAAAAATTAAATTTTAAAGCTTTAAATTTTAAAATTTAAAAATTTAAATACTAAATTTTAAAAATTTAATTATTAAAACTTTAAATTTTAAAATTTAAAAATTTAAATACTAAATTTTAAAAATTTATTTATTAAAATTTTAAATTTCAAAATTTATAAATTTAAATACCAAATTTTGAAAAATTTAATTATTAAAACTTTAAATTTTAAAATTTTAAAATTTAAATTTTAAAATTTAAAATTTTAAATACTAAATTTTAAAAATTTAATTATTAAAACTTTTAATTTTAAAATTTAAAAATTTAAATACTAAATTTTAAAAATTTAATTATTAAAACTTTAAATTTTAAAATTTAAATGTCTAAATACTAAATTCTAAAAATTTAATTATTAAAGCTTTAAATTTTAAAATTTATAAATTTAAATACTAAATTTTAAAAATTTAATTATTAAAACTTTAAAATTAAAAATTTAAAACTTTAAATACTAAATTTTAAAAATTTATGTATTAAAATTTTAAATTTTAAAATTTAAAAATTTAAAGACTAAATTTTAAAAATTTAATAATTAAAACTTTAAAATTAAAAATTTAAAAATTTAAATAATAAATTTTAAAAATTTATTTATTAAAATTTTAAATTTTAAAATTTAAAAATTTAAATATTAAATTTTAAAAATTTAATTATTAAAACTTTAAATTTTAAAATTTAAAAATTTAAATACTAAATTTAAAAAATTTAATTATTAAATCTTTAAATTTCAAAATTTAAAATTTTAAATACTAAATCTTTAAAATTTAATTATTAAAACTAAATTTTAAAATTTAAAAATTTAAATACTAAATTTTAAAAATTTAATTATTAAAACTTTAAATTTTAAAATTTAAAAATTTAAATAATAAATTTTAAAAATTTAATTATTAAAACTTTAAAATTAAAAATTTAAAAATTTAAATACTAAATTTTAAAAATTTATTTATTAAAATTTTAAATTTCAAAATTTATAAATTTAAATACTAAATTTTGAAAAATTTAATTATTAAAACTTTAAATTTTAAAATTTTAAAATTCAAATTTTAAAATTTAAAAATTTAAATACTAAATTTAAAAAATTTAATTATTAAAACTTTTAATTTTAAAATTTAAATGTTTAAATACTAAATTCCAAAAATTTAATTATTAAAGCTTTAAATTTTAAAATTTATAAATTTAAATACTAAATTTTAAAAATTAATTATTAAAACTTTAAAATAAAAATTTAAAAATTTAAATACTTAATTTTAAAAATTTATTTATTAAAATTTTAAATTTTAAAATTTAAAAATTTAAATACTAAGTTTTAAAAATTTAATTATTAAAACTTTAAATTTTAAAATTTAAAAATTTAAATACTAAATTTTAAAAATTTAATTATTAAAACTTTAAATTTTAAAATTTAAATGTCTAAATACTAAATTCTAAAAATTTATTTATTAAAGCTTTAAATTTTAAAATTTATAAATTTAAATACTAAATTTTAAAAATTTAATTATTAAAACTTTAAAATTAAAAATTTAAAAATTTAAATACTAAATTTTAAAAATTTATGTATTAAAATTTTAAATTTTAAAATTTAAAAATTTAAAGACTAAATTTTAAAAATTTAATAATTAAAACTTTAAAATTAAAAATTTAAAAATTTAAATAATAAATTTTAAAAATTTATTTATTAAAATTTTAAATTTTAAAATTTAAAAATTTAAATATTAAATTTTAAAAATTTAATTATTAACACTTTGAAATTAAAAATTTAAATAATAAATTTTAAAAATTTATTTATTAAAATTTATTTATTAAAATTTATTTATTAAAATTTTAAATTTTAAAATTTAAAAATTTAAATACCAAATTTTAAAAACTTATTTATTAAAATTATAAATTTCAAAATTTATAAATTTAAATTCTAAATTTTAAAAATTTAATTATTAAAACTTTAAATTTTAAAATTTAAAAATTTAAATACTAAATTTTAAAAATTTTATTATTAAAACATTAAATTTTAAAATTTAAATGTTTAAATACTAAATTCTAAAAATTTAATTATTAAAGCTTTAAATTTTAAAATTTAAAAATTTAAATACCAAATTTTAAAAAGTTTAATTATTAAAACTTTAAAATTAAAAATTTAAAAATTTAAATACTAAATTTTAAAAATTTATTTATTAAAATTTTAAATTTTAAAATTTAAAAATTTAAATACTAAATTTTAAAAATTTAATAATTAAAACTTTAAAATTAAAAATTTAAAAATTTAAATACTAAATTTTAAAAATTTATTTATTAAAATTTTAAATTTTAAATTTTAAAAATTTAAATATTAATTAAATTTTAAAAATTTAATTATTAAAACTTTAAATTTTAAAATTTAAAAATTTAAATACTAAATTTAAAAAATTTAATTATTAAAACTTTTAATTTTAAAATTTAAATGTTTAAATACTAAATTCCAAAAATTTAATTATTAAAGCTTTAAATTTTAAAATTTATAAATTTAAATACTAAATTTTAAAAATTAATTATTAAAACTTTAAAATAAAAATTTAAAAATTTAAATACTTAATTTTAAAAATTTATTTATTAAAATTTTAAATTTTAAAATTTAAAAATTTAAATACTAAGTTTTAAAAATTTAATTATTAAAATTTTAAATTTTAAAATTTAAAAATTTAAATACTAAATTTTAAAAATTTAATTATTAAAACTTTAAATTTAAAAATTTAAATACTAAATTTTAAAAATTTAATTATTAAAACTTTAAATTTTAAAATTTGAATGTTTAAATACTAAATTCTAAAAATTTAATTATTAAAGCTTTAAATTTTAAAATTTATAAATATAAATACTAAATTTTAAAAATTTAATTATTAACACTTTGAAATTAAAAATTTAAATAATAAATTTTAAAAATTTATTTATTAAAATTTATTTATTAAAATTTATTTATTAAAATTTTAAATTTTAAAATTTAAAAATTTAAATACCAAATTTTAAAAATTTAATTATTAAAATTATAAATTTCAAAATTTATAAATTTAAATACTAAATTTTAAAAATTTAATTATTAAAACTTTAAATTTTAAAATTTAAAAATTTAAACACTAAATTTTAAAAATTTTATTATTAAAACATTAAATTTTAAAATTTAAAAGTTTAAATACTAAATTCTAAAAATTAAATTTTAAAGCTTTAAATTTTAAAATTTAAAAATTTAAATACTAAATTTTAAAAATTTAATTATTAAAACTTTAAATTTTAAAATTTAAAAATTTAAATACTAAATTTTAAAAATTTATTTACTAAAATTTTAAATTTCAAAATTTATAAATTTAAATACCAAATTTTGAAAAATTTAATTATTAAAACTTTAAATTTTAAAATTTTAAAATTTAAATTTTAAAATTTAAAATTTTAAATCCTAAATTTTAAAAATTTAATTATTAAAACTTTTAATTTTAAAATTTAAAAATTTAAATACTAAATTTTAAAAATTTAATTATTAAAACTTTAAATTTTAAAATTTAAATGTCTAAATACTAAATTCTAAAAATTTAATTATTAAAGCTTTAAATTTTAAAATTTATAAATTTAAATACTAAATTTTAAAAATTTAATTATTAAAACTTTAAAATTAAAAATTTAAAAATTTAAATACTAAATTTTAAAAATTTATGTATTAAAATTTTAAATTTTAAAATTTAAAAATTTAAAGACTAAATTTTAAAAATTTAATAATTAAAACTTTAAAATTAAAAATTTAAAAATTTAAATAATAAATTTTAAAAATTTATTTATTAAAATTTTAAATTTTAAAATTTAAAAATTTAAATATTAAATTTTAAAAATTTAATTATTAAAACTTTAAATTTTAAAATTTAAAAATTTAAATACTAAATTTAAAAAATTTAATTATTAAATCTTTAAATTTTAAAATTTAAAAATTTAAATACTAAATCTTTAAAATTTAATTATTAAAACTATATTTTAAAATTTAAAAATTTAAATACTAAATTTTAAAAATTTAATTATTAAAACTTTAAATTTTAAAATTTAAAAATTTAAATAATAAATTTTAAAAATTTAATTATTAAAACTTTAAAATTAAAAATTTAAAAATTTAAATACTAAATTTTAAAAATTTATTTATTAAAATTTTAAATTTCAAAATTTATAAATTTAAATACTAAATTTTGAAAAATTTAATTATTAAAACTTTAAATTTTAAAATTTTAAAATTCAAATTTTAAAATTTAAAAATTTAAATACTAAATTTAAAAAATTTAATTATTAAAACTTTTAATTTTAAAATTTAAATGTTTAAATACTAAATTCCAAAAATTTAATTATTAAAGCTTTAAATTTTAAAATTTATAAATTTAAATACTAAATTTTAAAAATTAATTATTAAAACTTTAAAATAAAAATTTAAAAATTTAAATACTTAATTTTAAAAATTTATTTATTAAAATTTTAAATTTTAAAATTTAAAAATTTAAATACTAAGTTTTAAAAATTTAATTATTAAAACTTTAAATTTTAAAATTTAAAAATTTAAATACTAAATTTTAAAAATTTAATTATTAAAACTTTAAATTTTAAAATTTAAATGTCTAAATACTAAATTCTAAAAATTTAATTATTAAAGCTTTAAATTTTAAAATTTATAAATTTAAATACTAAATTTTAAAAATTAATTATTAAAACTTTAAAATAAAAATTTAAAAATTTAAATACTTAATTTTAAAAATTTATTTATTAAAATTTTAAATTTTAAAATTTAAAAATTTAAATACCAAATTTTAAAAATTTAATTATTAAAATTATAAATTTCAAAATTTATAAATTTAAATACTAAATTTTAAAAATTTAATTATTAAAACTTTAAATTTTAAAATTTAAAAATTTAAATACTAAATTTTAAAAATTTTATTATTAAAACATTAAATTTTAAAATTTAAATGTTTAAATACTAAATTCTAAAAATTAAATTTTAAAGCTTTAAATTTTAAAATTTAAAAATTTAAATACTAAATTTTAAAAATTTAATTATTAAAACTTTAAATTTTAAAATTTAAAAATTTAAATACTAAATTTTAAAAATTTATTTATTAAAATTTTAAATTTCAAAATTTATAAATTTAAATACCAAATTTTGAAAAATTTAATTATTAAAACTTTAAATTTTAAAATTTTAAAATTTAAATTTTAAAATTTAAAATTTTAAATACTAAATTTTAAAAATTTAATTATTAAAACTTTTAATTTAAAAATTTAAAAATTTAAATACTAAATTTTAAAAATTTAATTATTAAAACTTTAAATTTTAAAATTTAAATGTCTAAATACTAAATTCTAAAAATTTAATTATTAAAGCTTTAAATTTTAAAATTTATAAATTTAAATACTAAATTTTAAAAATTTAATTATTAAAACTTTAAAATTAAAAATTTAAAAATTTAAATACTAAATTTTAAAAATTTATGTATTAAAATTTTAAATTTTAAAATTTAAAAATTTAAAGACTAAATTTTAAAAATTTAATAATTAAAACTTTAAAATTAAAAATTTAAAAATTTAAATAATAAATTTTAAAAATTTATTTATTAAAATTTTAAATTTTAAAATTTAAAAATTTAAATATTAAATTTTAAAAATTTAATTATTAAAACTTTAAATTTTAAAATTTAAAAATTTAAATACTAAATTTAAAAAATTTAATTATTAAATCTTTAAATTTTAAAATTTAAAAATTTAAATACTAAATCTTTAAAATTTAATTATTAAAACTAAATTTTAAAATTTAAAAATTTAAATACTAAATTTTAAAAATTTAATTATTAAAACTTTAAATTTTAAAATTTAAAAATTTAAATAATAAATTTTAAAAATTTAATTATTAAAACTTTAAAATTAAAAATTTAAAAATTTAAATACTAAATTTTAAAAATTTATTTATTAAAATTTTAAATTTCAAAATTTATAAATTTAAATACTAAATTTTGAAAAATTTAATTATTAAAACTTTAAATTTTAAAATTTTAAAATTCAAATTTTAAAATTTAAAAATTTAAATACTAAATTTAAAAAATTTAATTATTAAAACTTTTAATTTTAAAATTTAAATGTTTAAATACTAAATTCCAAAAATTTAATTATTAAAGCTTTAAATTTTAAAATTTATAAATTTAAATACTAAATTTTAAAAATTAATTATTAAAACTTTAAAATAAAAATTTAAAAATTTAAATACTTAATTTTAAAAATTTATTTATTAAAATTTTAAATTTTAAAATTTAAAAATTTAAATACTAAGTTTTAAAAATTTAATTATTAAAACTTTAAATTTTAAAATTTAAAAATTTAAATACTAAATTTTAAAAATTTAATTATTAAAACTTTAAATTTTAAAATTTAAATGTCTAAATACTAAATTCTAAAAATTTAATTATTAAAGCTTTAAATTTTAAAATTTATAAATTTAAATACTAAATTTTAAAAATTTAATTATTAAAATTTTAAAATTAAAAATTTAAAAATTTAAATACTAAATTTTAAAAATTTATGTATTAAAATTTTAAATTTAAAAATTTAAAAATTTAAAGACTAAATTTTAAAAATTTAATAATTAAAACTTTAAAATTAAAAATTTAAAAATTTAAATAATAAATTTTAAAAATTTATTTATTAAAATTTTAAATTTTAAAATTTAAAAATTTAAATATTAAATTTTAAAAATTTAATTATTAAAACTTTAAATTTTAAAATTTAAAAATTTAAATACTAAATTTAAAAAATTTAATTATTAAATCTTTAAATTTTAAAATTTAAAAATTTAAATACTAAATTTTTAAAATTTAATTATTAAAACTAAATTTTAAAATTTAAAAATTTAAATACTAAATTTTAAAAATTTAATTATTAAAACTTTAAATTTTAAAATTTAAAAATTTAAATAATAAATTTTAAAAATTTAATTATTAAAACTTTAAAATTAAAAATTTAAAAATTTAAATACTAAATTTTAAAAATTTATTTATTAAAATTTTAAATTTCAAAATTTATAAATTTAAATACTAAATTTTGAAAAATTTAATTATTAAAACTTTAAATTTTAAAATTTTAAAATTTAAATTTTAAAATTTAAAAATTTAAATACTAAATTTAAAAAATTTAATTATTAAAACTTTTAATTTTAAAATTTAAATGTTTAAATACTAAATTCCAAAAATTTAATTATTAAAGCTTTAAATTTTAAAATTTATAAATTTAAATACTAAATTTTAAAAATTAATTATTAAAACTTTAAAATAAAAATTTAAAAATTTAAATACTTAATTTTAAAAATTTATTTATTAAAATTTTAAATTTTAAAATTTAAAAATTTAAATACTAAGTTTTAAAAATTTAATTATTAAAACTTTAAACTTTAAAATTTAAAAATTTAAATACTAAATTTTAAAAATTTAATTATTAAAACTTTAAATTTAAAAATTTAAATACTAAATTTTAAAAATATAATTATTAAAACTTTAAATTTTAAAATTTGAATGTTTAAATACTAAATTCTAAAAATTTAATTATTAAAGCTTTAAATTTTAAAATTTATAAATATAAATACTAAATTTTAAAAACTTAATTATTAACACTTTGAAATTAAAAATTTAAATAATAAATTTTAAAAATTTATTTATTAAAATTTATTTATTAAAATTTATTTATTAAAATTTTAAATTTTAAAATTTAAAAATTTAAATACCAAATTTTAAAAATTTATTTATTAAAATTATAAATTTCAAAATTTATAAATTTAAATACTAAATTTTAAAAATTTAATTATTAAAACTTTAAATTTTAAAATTTAAAAATTTAAATACTAAATTTTAAAAATTTAATTATTAAAACTTTAAAATTAGAAATTTAAAAATTTAAATACTAAATTTTAAAAATTTGTTTATTAAAATTTTAAATTTCAAAATTTATAAATTTAAATACTAAATTTTGAAAAATTTAATTATTAAAACTTTAAATTTTAAAATTTTAAAATTTAAATTTTAAAATTTAAAAATTTAAATACTAAATTTTAAAAATTTAATTATTAAATCTTTTAATTTTAAAATTTAAAAATTTAAATACTAAATTTTAAAAATTTAATTATTAAAACTTTAAATTTTAAAATTTAAATGTCTAAATACTAAATTCTAAAAATTTAATTATTAAAGCTTTAAATTTTAAAATTTATAAATTTAAATACTAAATTTTAAAAATTTAATTATTAAAACTTTAAAATTAAAAATTTAAAAATTTAAATACTAAATTTTAAAAATTTATGTATTAAAATTTTAAATTTTAAAATTTAAAAATTTAAAGACTAAATTTTAAAAATTTAATAATTAAAACTTTAAAATTAAAAATTTAAAAATTTAAATAATAAATTTTAAAAATTTATTTATTAAAATTTTAAATTTTAAAATTTAAAAATTTAAATATTAAAATTTAAAAATTTAATTATTAAAACTTTAAATTTTAAAATTTAAAAATTTAAATACTAAATTTAAAAAATTTAATTATTAAAACTTTAAATTTTAAAATTTAAAAATTTAAATACTAAATTTTTAAAATTTAATTATTAAAACTAAATTTTAAAATTTAAAAATTTAAATACTAAATTTTAAAAATTTATTTATTAAAATTTATTTATTAAAATTTATTTATTAAAATTTTAAATTTTAAAATTTAAAAATTTAAATACCAAATTTTAAAAATTTATTTATTAAAATTATAAATTTCAAAATTTATAAATTTAAATACTAAATTTTAAAAATTTAATTATTAAAACTTTAAATTTTAAAATTTAAAAATTTAAATACTAAATTTTAAAAATTTTATTATTAAAACACTAAATTTTAAAATTTAAATGTTTAAATACTAAATTCTAAAAATTTAATTTTAAAGCTTTAAATTTTAAAATTTAAAAATTTAAATACTAAATTTTAAAAATTTAATTATTAAAACTTTAAAATTAAAAATTTAAAAATCTAAATACTAAATTTTAAAAATTTATTTATTAAAATTTTAAATTTCAAAATTTATAAATTTAAATACTAAATTTTGAAAAATTTAATTATTAAAACTTTAAATTTTAAAATTTTAAAATTTAAATTTTAAAATTTAAAAATTTAAATTTTAAAATTTAAAAATTTAAAAACTAAATTTTAAAAATTTAATTATTAAAATTTTAAATTTAAAAATTTAAATACTAAATTTTAAAAATTTAATTATTAAAACTTTTAATTTTAAAATTTAAAAATTTAAATACTAAATTTTAAAAATTTAATTATTAAAATTTAAATGTTTAAATACTAAATTCCAAAAATTAAATTATTAAAGCTTTAAATTTTAAAATTTATAAATTTAAATACTAAATTTTAAAAATTAATTATTAAAACTTTAAAATTAAAAATTTAAAAATTTAAATACTTAATTTTAAAAATTTATTTATTAAAATTTTAAATTTTAAAATTTAAAAATTTAAATACTAAATTTTAAAAATTTAATTATTAAAACTTTAAATTTTAAAATTTAAAAATTTAAGTACTAAATTTTAAAAATTTAATTATTAAAACTTTAAATTTAAAAATTTAAATACTAAATTTTAAAAATTTAATTATTAAAACTTTAAATTTTAAAATTTGAATGTTTAAATACTAAATTCTAAAAATTTAATTATTAAAACTTTAAATTTTAAAATTTATAAAAATAAATACTAAATTTTAAAAATTTAATTATTAACACTTTGAAATTAAAAATTTAAATATTTAAATACTAAATTTTAAAAATTTATTTATTAATATTTTAAATTTTAAAATTTAAAAATTTAAATACTAAATTTTAAAAATTTAATTATTAAAACTAAATTTTAAAATTTAAAAATTTAAATACTAAATTTTGAAAAATTTAATTATTAAAACTTTAAATTTTAAAATTTAAAAATTTAAATACTAAATTTTAAAAATTTAATTTTAAAACTTTAAATTTTAAAATTTAAAAATTTAAATACTAAATTTTAAAAGTTTAATAATTAAAACTTTAAAATTAAAAATTTAAAAATTTAAATACTAAATTTTAAAAATTTATTTATTAAAATTTTAAATTTTAAAATTTAAAAATTTAAATATTAAATTTTAAAAATTTAATTATTAAAACTTTAAATTTTAAAATTTAGAAATTTAAATACTAAATTTAAAAAATTTAATTATTAAAACTTTAAATTTTAAAATTTAAAAATTTAAAAATTTAAATACTAAATTTTTAAAATTTAATTATTAAAACTAAATTTTAAAATTTAAAAATTTAAATACTAAATTTTAAAAATTTAATTATTAAAACTTTAAATTTAAAAATTTAAGTACTAAATTTTAAAAATTTAATTATTAAAACTTTAAATTTTAAAATTTAAAAATTTAAATACTAAATTTTAAAAATTTAATTATTAAAACTTTTAATTTTAAAATTTAAAAATTTAAATACTAAATTTTAAAAATTTAATTATTAAAACTTTAAATTTAAAAATTTAAGTACTAAATTTTAAAAATTTAATTATTAAAACTTTAAAATTAAAAATTTAAAAATTTAAATACTAAATTTTAAAAATTTATTTATTAAAATTTTAAATTGTAAAATTTAAAAATTTAAATACTATATTTTAAAAATTTAATTATTAAAATTTTAAATTTTAAAATTTAATTGTTTAAATACTAAATTCTAAAAATTTAATTATTAAAACTTTTAATTTTAAAATTTAAAAATTTAAATACTAAATTTTAAAAATTTAATTATTAAAACTTTAAATTTTAAAATTTAAATGTTGAAATAATAAATTCTAAAAATTTAATTATTAAAGCTTTAAATTTTAAAATTTATAAATTTTAATACTAAATTTTAAAAATTTAATTATTAAAACTTTAAAATTAAAAATTTAAAAATTTAAATACTAAATTTTAAAAATTTATGTATTAAAATTTTAAAATTTAAAATTTAAAAATTTAAAGACTAAATTTTAAAAATTTAATAATTAAAACTTTAAAATTAAAAATTTAAAAATTTAAATAATAAATTTTAAAAATTTATTTATTAAAATTTTAAATTTTAAAATTTAAAAATTTAAATATTAAAATTTAAAAATTTAATTATTAAAACTTTAAATTTTAAAATTTAAAAATTTAAATACTAAATTTAAAAAATTTAATTATTAAAACTTTAAATTTTAAAATTTAAAAATTTAAATACTAAATTTTTAAAATTTAATTATTAAAACTAAATTTTAAAATTTAAAAATTTAAATACTAAATTTTAAAAATTTACTTATTAAAATTTATTTATTAAAATTTTAAATTTTAAAATTTAAAAATTTAAATACCAAATTTTAAAAATTTATTTATTAAAATTATAAATTTCAAAATTTATAAATTTAAATACTAAATTTTAAAAATTTAATTATTAAAACTTTAAATTTTAAAATTTAAAAATTTAAATACTAAATTTTAAAAATTTTATTATTAAAACATTAAATTTTAAAATTTAGATGTTTAAATACTAAATTCTAAAAATTTAATTTTAAAGCTTTAAATTTTAAAATTTAAAAATTTAAATACTAAATTTTAAAAATTTAATTATTAAAACTTTAAAATTAAAAATTTAAAAATTTAAATACTAAATTTTAAAAATTAATTTATTAAAATTTTAAATTTCAAAATTTATAAATTTAAATACTAAATTTTGAAAAATTTAATTATTAAAACTTTAAATTTTAAAATTTTAAAATTTAAATTTTAAAATTTAAAAATTTAAATTTTAAAATTTAAAAATTTAAAAACTAAA
This sequence comes from Aethina tumida, assembly GCF_024364675.1. Taxonomy (NCBI): domain Eukaryota; kingdom Metazoa; phylum Arthropoda; class Insecta; order Coleoptera; family Nitidulidae; genus Aethina; species Aethina tumida. The sequence continues at coordinate 18,193,942 of NC_065435.1, read as the reverse complement.
TTTTAAAAATTTAATTATTAAAACTTTAAATTTAAAAATTTAAATACTAAATTTTAAAAATTTAATTATTAAAACTTTTAATTTTAAAATTTAAAAATTTAAATACTAAATTTTAAAAATTTAATTATTAAAATTTAAATGTTTAAATACTAAATTCCAAAAATTAAATTATTAAAGCTTTAAATTTTAAAATTTATAAATTTAAATACTAAATTTTAAAAATTAATTATTAAAATTTTAAAATTAAAAATTTAAAAATTTAAATACTTAATTTTAAAAATTTATTTATTAAAATTTTAAATTTTAAAATTTAAAAATTTAAATACTAAATTTTAAAAATTTAATTATTAAAACTTTAAATTTTAAAATTTAAAAATTTAAGTACTAAATTTTAAAAATTTAATTATTAAAACTTTAAATTTAAAAATTTAAATACTAAATTTTAAAAATTTAATTATTAAAACTTTAAATTTTAAAATTTGAATGTTTAAATACTAAATTCTAAAAATTTAATTATTAAAGCTTTAAATTTTAAAATTTATAAAAATAAATACTAAATTTTAAAAATTTAATTATTAACACTTTGAAATTAAAAATTTAAATATTTAAATACTAAATTTTAAAAATTTATTTATTAAAATTTTAAATTTGTAAATTTAAAAATTTAAATACTAAATTTTAAAAATTTATTTATTAAAATTATAAATTTCAAAATTTATAAATTTAAATACTAAATTTTAAAAATTTAATTATTAAAACTTTAAATTTTAAAATTTAAAAATTTAAATACTAAATTTTAAAAATTTAATTATTAAAACATTAAATTTTAAAATTTAAATGATTAAATACTAAATTCTAAAAATTTAATTATTAAAGCTTTAAATTTTAAAATTTAAAAATTTAAATACTAAATTTTATAAATTTAATTATTAAAACTTTAAAATTAAAAATTTAAAAATTTAAATACTAAATTTTAAAAATTTATTTATTAAAATTTTAAGTTTCAAAATTTATAAATTTAAATACTAAATTTTGAAAAATTTAATTATTAAAACTTTAAATTTTAAAATTTAAAAATTTAAATACTAAATTTTAAAAATTTAATTTTAAAACTTTAAATTTTAAAATTTAAAAATTTAAATACTAAATTTTAAAAGTTTAATAATTAAAACTTTAAAATTAAAAATTTAAAAATTTAAATACTAAATTTTAAAAATTTATTTATTAAAATTTTAAATTTTAAAATTTAAAAATTTAAATATTAAATTTTAAAAATTTAATTATTAAAACTTTAAATTTTAAAATTTAAAAATTTAAATACCAAATTTAAAAAATTTAATTATTAAAACTTTAAATTTTAAAATTTAAAAATTTAAAAATTTAAATACTAAATTTTTAAAATTTAATTATTAAAACTAAATTTTAAAATTTAAAAATTTAAAAACTAAATTTTAAAAATTTAATTATTAAAACTTTAAATTTAAAAATTTAAGTACTAAATTTTAAAAATTTAATTATTAAAACTTTAAATTTTAAATTTTAAAAATTTAAATACTAAATTTTAAAAATTTAATTATTAAAACTTTTAATTTTAAAATTTAAAAATTTAAATACTAAATTTTAAAAATTTAATTATTAAAACTTTAAATTTTAAAATTTAACTGTTTAAATACTAAATTCCAAAAATTTAATTATTAAAGCTTTAAATTTTAAAATTTATAAATTTAAATACTAAATTTTAAAAATTTAATTATTAAAACTTTAAAATTAAAAATTTAAAAATTTAAATACTAAATTTTAAAAATTTATTTATTAAAATTTTAAATTGTAAAATTTAAAAATTTAAATACTATATTTTAAAAATTTAATTATTAAAATTTTAAATTTTAAAATTTAATTGTTTAAATACTAAATTCTAAAAATTTAATTATTAAAACTTTTAATTTTAAAATTTAAAAATTTAAATACTAAATTTTAAAAATTTAATTATTAAAACTTTAAATTTTAAAATTTAAAAATTTAAATACCAAATTTTAAAAATTTATTTATTAAAATTATAAATTTCAAAATTTATAAATTTAAATACTAAATTTTAAAAATTTAATTATTAAAACTTTAAATTTTAAAATTTAAAAATTTAAATACTAAATTTTAAAAATTTTATTATTAAAACATTAAATTTTAAAATTTAAATGTTTAAATACTAAATTCTAAAAATTTAATTTTAAAGCTTTAAATTTTAAAATTTAAAAATTTAAATACTAAATTTTAAAAATTTAATTATTAAAACTTTAAATTTTAAAATTTAACTGTTTAAATACTAAATTCCAAAAATTTAATTATTAAAGCTTTAAATTTTAAAATTTATAAATTTAAATACTAAATTTTAAAAATTTAATTATTAAAACTTTAAAATTAAAAATTTAAAAATTTAAATACTAAATTTTAAAAATTTATTTATTAAAATTTTAAATTGTAAAATTTAAAAATTTAAATACTATATTTTAAAAATTTAATTATTAAAATTTTAAATTTTAAAATTTAATTGTTTAAATACTAAATTCTAAAAATTTAATTATTAAAACTTTTAATTTTAAAATTTAAAAATTTAAATACTAAATTTTCAAAATTTAATTATTAAAACTTTAAATTTTAAAATTTAAATGTTTAAATAATAAATTCTAAAAATTTAATTATTAAAGCTTTAAATTTTAAAATTTATAAATTTTAATACTAAATTTTAAAAATTTAATTATTAAAACTTTAAAATTAAAAATTTAAAAATTTAAATACTAAATTTTAAAAATTTATTTATAAAAATTTTAAATTTCAAAATTTAGAAATTTAAATACTAAATTTTAAAAATTTAATTATTAAAACTTTAAATTTAAAAAATTAAATACTAAATTTTAAAAATTTAATTATTAAAACTTTAAATTTTAAAATTTAAAAATTAAAAATTTAAAAATTTAAATACTAAATTTTAAAAATTTAATTATTAAAATTTAAATGTTTAAATACTAAATTCCAAAAATTAAATTATTAAAGCTTTAAATTTTAAAATTTATAAATTTAAATACTAAATTTTAAAAATTAATTATTAAAACTTTAAAATTAAAAATTTAAAAATTTAAATACTTAATTTTAAAAATTTATTTATTAAAATTTTAAATTTTAAAATTTAAAAATTTAAATACTAAATTTTAAAAATTTAATTATTAAAACTTTAAATTTAAAAATTTAAGTACTAAATTTTAAAAATTTAATTATTAAAACTTTAAATTTAAAAATTTAAATACTAAATTTTAAAAATTTAATTATTAAAACTTTAAATTTTAAAATTTGAATGTTTAAATACTAAATTCTAAAAATTTAATTATTAAAGCTTTAAATTTTAAAATTTATAAAAATAAATACTAAATTTTAAAAATTTAATTATTAACACTTTGAAATTAAAAATTTAAATATTTAAATACTAAATTTTAAAAATTTATTTATTAAAATTTTAAATTTTAAAATTTAAAAATTTAAATACTAAATTTTAAAAATTTATTTATTAAAATTATAAATTTCAAAATTTATAAATTTAAATACTAAATTTTAAAAATTTAATTATTAAAACTTTAAATTTTAAAATTTAAAAATTTAAATACTAAATTTTAAAAATTTAATTATTAAAACATTAAATTTTAAAATTTAAATGTTTAAATACTAAATTCTAAAAATTTAATTATTAAAGCTTTAAATTTTAAAATTTAAAAATTTAAATACTAAATTTTATAAATTTAATTATTAAAACTTTAAAATTAAAAATTTAAAAATTTAAATACTAAATTTTAAAAATTTATTTATTAAAATTTTAAATTTCAAAATTTATAAATTTAAATACTAAATTTTGAAAAATTTAATTATTAAAACTTTAAATTTTAAAATTTAAAAATTTAAATACTAAATTTTAAAAATTTAATTTTAAAACTTTAAATTTTAAAATTTAAAAATTTAAATACTAAATTTTAAAAGTTTAATAATTAAAACTTTAAAATTAAAAATTTAAAAATTTAAATACTAAATTTTAAAAATTTATTTATTAAAATTTTAAATTTTAAAATTTAAAAATTTAAATATTAAATTTTAAAAATTTAATTATTAAAACTTTAAATTTTAAAATTTAAAAATTTAAATACTAAATTTAAAAAATTTAATTATTAAAACTTTAAATTTTAAAATTTAAAAATTTAAAAATTTAAATACTAAATTTTTAAAATTTAATTATTAATACTAAATTTTAAAATTTAAAAATTTAAATACTAAATTTTAAAATTTTAATTATTAAAACTTTAAATTTAAAAATTTAAGTACTAAATTTTAAAAATTTAATTATTAAAACTTTAAATTTTAAATTTTAAAAATTTAAATACTAAATTTTAAAAATTTAATTATTAAAACTTTTAATTTTAAAATTTAAAAATTTAAATACTAAATTTTAAAAATTTAATTATTAAAACTTTAAATTTTAAAATTTAACTGTTTAAATACTAAATTCCAAAAATTTAATTATTAAAGCTTTAAATTTTAAAATTTATAAATTTAAATACTAAATTTTAAAAATTTAATTATTAAAACTTTAAAATTAAAAATTTAAAAATTTAAATACTAAATTTTAAAAATTTATTTATTAAAATTTTAAATTGTAAAATTTAAAAATTTAAATACTATATTTTAAAAATTTAATTATTAAAATTTTAAATTTTAAAATTTAATTGTTTAAATACTAAATTCTAAAAATTTAATTATTAAAACTTTTAATTTTAAAATTTAAAAATTTAAATACTAAATTTTAAAAATTTAATTATTAAAACTTTAAATTTTAAAATTTAAATGTTTAAATAATAAATTCTAAAAATTTAATTATTAAAGCTTTAAATTTTAAAATTTATAAATTTTAATACTAAATTTTAAAAATTTAATTATTAAAACTTTAAAATTAAAAATTTAAAAATTTAAATACTAAATTTTAAAAATTTATTTATTAAAATTTTAAATTTCAAAATTTAGAAATTTAAATACTAAATTTTAAAAATTTAATTATTAAAACTTTAAATTTAAAAAATTAAATACTAAATTTTAAAAATTTAATTATTAAAACTTTAAATTTTAAAATTTAAAAATTAAAAATTTAAAAATTTAAATACTAAATTTTAAAAATTTAATTATTAAAATTTAAATGTTTAAATACTAAATTCCAAAAATTTAATTATTAAAGCTTTAAATTTTAAAATTTATAAATTTAAATACTAAATTTTAAAAATTAATTATTAAAACTTTAAAATTAAAAATTTAAAAATTTAAATACTAAATTTTAAAAATTTATTTATTAAAATTTTAAATTTTAAAATTTAAAAATTTAAATATTATATTTTAAAAATTTAATTATTAAAACTTTAAATTTTAAAATTTAAAAATTTAAATACTAAATTTAAAAAATTTAATTATTAAAACTTTAAATTTTAAATTTTAAAAATTTAAATACTAAATTTTAAAAATTTAATTATTAAAACTTTTAATTTTAAAATTTAAAAATTTAAATACTAAATTTTAAAAATTTAATTATTAAAACTTTAAATTTTAAAATTTAACTGTTTAAATACTAAATTCCAAAAATTTAATTATTAAAGCTTTAAATTTTAAAATTTATAAATTTAAATACTAAATTTTAAAAATTTAATTATTAAAACTTTAAAATTAAAAATTTAAAAATTTAAATACTAAATTTTAAAAATTTATTTATTAAAATTTTAAATTGTAAAATTTAAAAATTTAAATACTATATTTTAAAAATTTAATTATTAAAATTTTAAATTTTAAAATTTAATTGTTTAAATACTAAATTCTAAAAATTTAATTATTAAAACTTTTAATTTTAAAATTTAAAAATTTAAATACTAAATTTTAAAAATTTAATTATTAAAACTTTAAATTTTAAAATTTAAATGTTTAAATAATAAATTCTAAAAATTTAATTATTAAAGCTTTAAATTTTAAAATTTATAAATTTTAATACTAAATTTTAAAAATTTAATTATTAAAACTTTAAAATTAAAAATTTAAAAATTTAAATACTAAATTTTAAAAATTTATGTATTAAAATTTTAAATTTTAAAATTTAATTGTTTAAATACTAAATTCCAAAAATTTAATTATTAAAGCTTTAAATTTTAAAATTTATAAATTTAAATACTAAATTTTAAAAATTTAATTATTAAAACTTTAAAATTAAAAATTTAAAAATTTAAATACTAAATTTTAAAAATTTATTTATTAAAATTTTAAATTGTAAAATTTAAAAATTTAAATACTATATTTTAAAAATTTAATTATTAAAATTTTAAATTTTAAAATTTAATTGTTTAAATACTAAATTCTAAAAATTTAATTATTAAAACTTTTAATTTTAAAATTTAAAAATTTAAATACTAAATTTTAAAAATTTAATTATTAAAACTTTAAATTTTAAAATTTAAATGTTTAAATAATAAATTCTAAAAATTTAATTATTAAAGCTTTAAATTTTAAAATTTATAAATTTTAATACTAAATTTTAAAAATTTAATTATTAAAACTTTAAAATTAAAAATTTAAAAATTTAAATACTAAATTTTAAAAATTTATTTATTAAAATTTTAAATTTCAAAATTTAGAAATTTAAATACTAAATTTTAAAAATTTAATTATTAAAACTTTAAATTTAAAAAATTAAATACTAAATTTTAAAAATTTAATTATTAAAACTTTAAATTTTAAAATTTAAAAATTAAAAATTTAAAAATTTAAATACTAAATTTTAAAAATTTAATTATTAAAATTTAAATGTTTAAATACTAAATTCCAAAAATTTAATTATTAAAGCTTTAAATTTTAAAATTTATAAATTTAAATACTAAATTTTAAAAATTAATTATTAAAACTTTAAAATTAAAAATTTAAAAATTTAAATACTAAATTTTAAAAATTTATTTATTAAAATTTTAAATTTTAAAATTTAAAAATTTAAATATTATATTTTAAAAATTTAATTATTAAAACTTTAAATTTTAAAATTTAAAAATTTAAATACTAAATTTAAAAAATTTAATTATTAAAACTTTAAATTTTAAATTTTAAAAATTTAAATACTAAATTTTAAAAATTTAATTATTAAAACTTTTAATTTTAAAATTTAAAAATTTAAATACTAAATTTTAAAAATTTAATTATTAAAACTTTAAATTTTAAAATTTAACTGTTTAAATACTAAATTCCAAAAATTTAATTATTAAAGCTTTAAATTTTAAAATTTATAAATTTAAATACTAAATTTTAAAAATTTAATTATTAAAACTTTAAAATTAAAAATTTAAAAATTTAAATACTAAATTTTAAAAATTTATTTATTAAAATTTTAAATTGTAAAATTTAAAAATTTAAATACTATATTTTAAAAATTTAATTATTAAAATTTTAAATTTTAAAATTTAATTGTTTAAATACTAAATTCTAAAAATTTAATTATTAAAACTTTTAATTTTAAAATTTAAAAATTTAAATACTAAATTTTAAAAATTTAATTATTAAAACTTTAAATTTTAAAATTTAAATGTTTAAATAATAAATTCTAAAAATTTAATTATTAAAGCTTTAAATTTTAAAATTTATAAATTTTAATACTAAATTTTAAAAATTTAATTATTAAAACTTTAAAATTAAAAATTTAAAAATTTAAATACTAAATTTTAAAAATTTATGTATTAAAATTTTAAATTTTAAAATTTAATTGTTTAAATACTAAATTCCAAAAATTTAATTATTAAAGCTTTAAATTTTAAAATTTATAAATTTAAATACTAAATTTTAAAAATTTAATTATTAAAACTTTAAAATTAAAAATTTAAAAATTTAAATACTAAATTTTAAAAATTTATTTATTAAAATTTTAAATTGTAAAATTTAAAAATTTAAATACTATATTTTAAAAATTTAATTATTAAAATTTTAAATTTTAAAATTTAATTGTTTAAATACTAAATTCTAAAAATTTAATTATTAAAACTTTTAATTTTAAAATTTAAAAATTTAAATACTAAATTTTAAAAATTTAATTATTAAAACTTTAAATTTTAAAAATTAAATGTTTAAATAATAAATTCTAAAAATTTAATTATTAAAGCTTTAAATTTTAAAATTTATAAATTTTAATACTAAATTTTAAAAATTTAATTATTAAAACTTTAAAATTAAAAATTTAAAAATTTAAATACTAAATTTTAAAAATTTATTTATTAAAATTTTAAATTTCAAAATTTAGAAATTTAAATACTAAATTTTAAAAATTTAATTATTAAAACTTTAAATTTAAAAAATTAAATACTAAATTTTAAAAATTTAATTATTAAAACTTTAAATTTTAAAATTTAAAAATTAAAAATTTAAAAATTTAAATACTAAATTTTAAAAATTTAATTATTAAAATTTAAATGTTTAAATACTAAATTCCAAAAATTTAATTATTAAAGCTTTAAATTTTAAAATTTATAAATTTAAATACTAAATTTTAAAAATTAATTATTAAAACTTTAAAATTAAAAATTTAAAAATTTAAATACTAAATTTTAAAAATTTATTTATTAAAATTTTAAATTTTAAAATTTAAAAATTTAAATATTATATTTTAAAAATTTAATTATTAAAACTTTAAATTTTAAAATTTAAAAATTTAAATACTAAATTTAAAAAATTTAATTATTAAAACTTTAAATTTTAAATTTTAAAAATTTAAATACTAAATTTTAAAAATTTAATTATTAAAACTTTTAATTTTAAAATTTAAAAATTTAAATACTAAATTTTAAAAATTTAATTATTAAAACTTTAAATTTTAAAATTTAACTGTTTAAATACTAAATTCCAAAAATTTAATTATTAAAGCTTTAAATTTTAAAATTTATAAATTTAAATACTAAATTTTAAAAATTTAATTATTAAAACTTTAAAATTAAAAATTTAAAAATTTAAATACTAAATTTTAAAAATTTATTTATTAAAATTTTAAATTGTAAAATTTAAAAATTTAAATACTATATTTTAAAAATTTAATTATTAAAATTTTAAATTTTAAAATTTAATTGTTTAAATACTAAATTCTAAAAATTTAATTATTAAAACTTTTAATTTTAAAATTTAAAAATTTAAATACTAAATTTTAAAAATTTAATTATTAAAACTTTAAATTTTAAAATTTAAATGTTTAAATAATAAATTCTAAAAATTTAATTATTAAAGCTTTAAATTTTAAAATTTATAAATTTTAATACTAAATTTTAAAAATTTAATTATTAAAACTTTAAAATTAAAAATTTAAAAATTTAAATACTAAATTTTAAAAATTTATGTATTAAAATTTTAAATTTTAAAATTTAAAAATTTAAAGACTAAATTTTAAAAATTTAATAATTAAAACTTTAAAATTAAAAATTTAAAAATTTAAATACTAAATTTTAAAAATTTATTTATTAAAATTTTAAATTGTAAAATTTAAAAATTTAAATACTATATTTTAAAAATTTAATTATTAAAATTTTAAATTTTAAAATTTAATTGTTTAAATACTAAATTCTAAAAATTTAATTATTAAAACTTTTAATTTTAAAATTTAAAAATTTAAATACTAAATTTTAAAAATTTAATTATTAAAACTTTAAATTTTAAAATTTAAATGTTTAAATAATAAATTCTAAAAATTTAATTATTAAAGCTTTAAATTTTAAAATTTATAAATTTTAATACTAAATTTTAAAAATTTAATTATTAAAACTTTAAAATTAAAAATTTAAAAATTTAAATACTAAATTTTAAAAATTTATGTATTAAAATTTTAAATTTTAAAATTTAAAAATTTAAAGACTAAATTTTAAAAATTTAATAATTAAAACTTTAAAATTAAAAATTTAAAAATTTAAATACTAAATTTTAAAAATTTAATTATTAAAACTTTAAATTTTAAAATTTAAAAATTTAAATACTAAATTTAAAAAATTTAATTATTAAAACTTTAAATTTTAAAATTTAAAAATTTAAATACTAAATTTTTAAAATTTAATTATTAAAACTAAATTTTAAAATTTAAAAATTTAAATACTAAATTTTAAAAATTTACTTATTAAAATTTATTTATTAAAATTTATTTATTAAAATTTTAAATTTTAAAATTTAAAAATTTAAATACCAAATTTTAAAAATTTATTTATTAAAATTATAAATTTCAAAATTTATAAATTTAAATACTAAATTTTAAAAATTTAATTATTAAAACTTTAAATTTTAAAATTTAAAAATTTAAATACTAAATTTTAAAAATTTTATTATTAAAACATTAAATTTTAAAATTTAAATGTTTAAATACTAAATTCTAAAAATTTAATTTTAAAGCTTTAAATTTTAAAATTTAAAAATTTAAATACTAAATTTTAAAAATTTAATTATTAAAACTTTAAAATTAAAAATTTAAAAATTTAAATACTAAATTTTAAAAATTAATTTATTAAAATTTTAAATTTCAAAATTTATAAATTTAAATACTAAATTTTGAAAAATTTAATTATTAAAACTTTAAATTTTAAAATTTTAAAATTTAAATTTTAAAATTTAAAAATTTAAATTTTAAAATTTAAAAATTTAAATACTAAATTTTTAAAATTTAATTATTAAAACTAAATTTTAAAATTTAAAAATTTAAATACTAAATTTTAAAAATTTAATTATTAAAACTTTAAATTTAAAAATTTAAGTACTAAATTTTAAAAATTTAATTATTAAAACTTTAAATTTTAAATTTTAAAAATTTAAATACTAAATTTTAAAAATTTAATTATTAAAACTTTTAATTTTAAAATTTAAAAATTTAAATACTAAATTTTAAAAATTTAATTATTAAAACTTTAAATTTTAAAATTTAACTGTTTAAATACTAAATTCCAAAAATTTAATTATTAAAGCTTTAAATTTTAAAATTTATAAATTTAAATACTAAATTTTAAAAATTTAATTATTAAAACTTTAAAATTAAAAATTTAAAAATTTAAATACTAAATTTTAAAAATTTATTTATTAAAATTTTAAATTGTAAAATTTAAAAATTTAAATACTATATTTTAAAAATTTAATTATTAAAATTTTAAATTTTAAAATTTAATTGTTTAAATACTAAATTCTAAAAATTTAATTATTAAAACTTTTAATTTTAAAATTTAAAAATTTAAATACTAAATTTTAAAAATTTAATTATTAAAACTTTAAATTTTAAAATTTAAATGTTTAAATAATAAATTCTAAAAATTTAATTATTAAAGCTTTAAATTTTAAAATTTATAAATTTTAATACTAAATTTTAAAAATTTAATTATTAAAACTTTAAAATTAAAAATTTAAAAATTTAAATACTAAATTTTAAAAATTTATTTATTAAAATTTTAAATTTCAAAATTTAGAAATTTAAATACTAAATTTTAAAAATTTAATTATTAAAACTTTAAATTTAAAAAATTAAATACTAAATTTTAAAAATTTAATTATTAAAACTTTAAATTTTAAAATTTAAAAATTAAAAATTTAAAAATTTAAATACTAAATTTTAAAAATTTAATTATTAAAATTTAAATGTTTAAATACTAAATTCCAAAAATTTAATTATTAAAGCTTTAAATTTTAAAATTTATAAATTTAAATACTAAATTTTAAAAATTAATTATTAAAACTTTAAAATTAAAAATTTAAAAATTTAAATACTAAATTTTAAAAATTTATTTATTAAAATTTTAAATTTTAAAATTTAAAAATTTAAATATTATATTTTAAAAATTTAATTATTAAAACTTTAAATTTTAAAATTTAAAAATTTAAATACTAAATTTAAAAAATTTAATTATTAAAACTTTAAATTTTAAAATTTAAAAATTTAAAAATTTAAATACTAAATTTTTAAAATTTAATTATTAAAATTAAATTTTAAAATTTAAAAATTTAAATACTAAATTTTAAAAATTTAATTATTAAAACTTTAAATTTAAAAATTTAAGTACTAAATTTTAAAAATTTAATTATTAAAACTTTAAATTTTAAAATTTAAAAATTTAAATACTAAATTTTAAAAATTTAATTATTAAAACTTTTAATTTTAAAATTTAAAAATTTAAATACTAAATTTTAAAAATTTAATTATTAAAACTTTAAATTTTAAAATTTAACTGTTTAAATACTAAATTCCAAAAATTTAATTATTAAAGCTTTAAATTTTAAAATTTATAAATTTAAATACTAAATTTTAAAAATTTAATTATTAAAACTTTAAAATTAAAAATTTAAAAATTTAAATACTAAATTTTAAAAATTTATTTATTAAAATTTTAAATTGTAAAATTTAAAAATTTAAATACTAAATTTTAAAAATTTAATTATTAAAATTTTAAATTTTAAAATTTAATTGTTTAAATACTAAATTCTAAAAATTTAATTTTTAAAACTTTTAATTTTAAAATTTAAAAATTTAAATACTAAATTTTAAAAATTTAATTATTAAAACTTTAAATTTTAAAATTTAAATGTTTAAATAATAAATTCTAAAAATTTAATTATTAAAGCTTTAAATTTTAAAATTTATAAATTTAAATACTAAATTTTAAAAATTTAATTATTAAAACTTTAAAATTAAAAATTTAAAAATTTAAATACTAAATTTTAAAAATTTATTTATTAAAATTTTAAATTTTAAAATTTAAAAATTTAAATACTAAATTTTAAAAATTTATTTATTAAAATTTTAAATTTTAAAATTTAAAAATTTAAATACTAAATTTTAAAAATTTAATTATTAAAATTTTAAATTTTAAAATTTAAATGTTTAAATACTAAATTCTAAAAATTTAATTATTAAAACTTTTAATTTTAAAATTTAAAAATTTAAATACTAAATTTTAAAAATTTAATTATTAAAACTTTAAATTTTAAAATTTAAATGTTTAAATAATAAATTCTAAAAATTTAATTATTAAAGATTTAAATTTTAAAATTTATAAATTTTAATACTAAATTTTAAAAATTTAATTATTAAAACTTTAAAATTAAAAATTTAAAAATTTAAATACTAAATTTTAAAAATTTATTTATTAAAATTTTAAATTTCAAAATTTAGAAATTTAAATACTAAATTTTAAAAATTTAATTATTAAAACTTTAAATTTTAAAATTTAAAAATTTAAATACTAAATTTTAAAAATTTAATTATTAAAACTTTAAATTTAAAAATTTAAATACTAAATTTTAAAAATTTAATTATTAAAACTTTAAATTTTATAATTTTAAAATTTAAATTTTAAAATTTAAAAATTTAAATTTTAAAATTTAAAAATTTAAATACTAAATTTTAAAAATTTATTTATTAAAACTTTAAATTTAAAAATTTAAATACTTAATTTTAAAAATTTAATTATTAAAACTTTTAATTTTAAAATTTAAAAATTTAAATACTAAATTTTAAAAATTTAATTATTAAAATTTAAATGTTTAAATACTAAATTCCAAAAATTTAATTATTAAAGCTTTAAATTTTAAAATTTATAAATTTAAATACTAAATTTTAAAAATTAATTATTAAAACTTTAAAATTAAAAATTTAAAAATTTAAATACTTAATTTTAAAAATATATTTATTAAAATTTTAAATTTTAAAATTTAAAAATTTAAATACTAAATTTTAAAAATTTAATTATTGAAAGTTTAAATTTTAAAATTTAAAAATTTAAATTTTAAAATTTAAAAATTTAAATACTAAATTTTAAAAATTTAATTATTAAAACTTTAAATTTTAAAATTTTAAAATTTAAATTTTAAAATTTAAAAATTTAAATTTTAAAATTTAAAAATTTAAATACTAAATTTTAAAAATTTAATTATTAAAACTTTAAATTTAAAAATTTAAATACTAAATTTTAAAAATTTAATTATTAAAACTTTAAATTTTAAAATTTGAATGTTTAAATACTAAATTCTAAAAATTTAATTATTAAAGCTTTAAATTTTAAAATTTATAAATTTAAATACTAAATTTTAAAAATTTAATTATTAAAACTTTAAAATTAAAAATTTAAAAATTTAAATACTAAATTTTAAAAATTTATGTATTAAAATTTTAAATTTTAAAATTTAAAAATATAAAGACTAAATTTTAAAAATTTAATAATTAAAACTTTAAAATTAAAAATTTAAAAATTTAAATAATAAATTTTAAAAATTTATTTATTAAAATTTTAAATTTTAAAATTTAAAAATTTAAATATTAAATTTTAAAAATTTAATTATTAAAACTTTAAATTTTAAAATTTAAAAATTTAAATACTAAATTTAAAAAATTTAATTATTAATACTTGAAATTTTAAAATTTAAAAATTTAAATACTAAATTTTTAAAATTTAATTATTAAAACTAAATTTTAAAATTTAAAAATTTAAATACTAAATTTTAAAAATTTAATTATTAAAACTTTAAATTTTAAAATTTAAAAATTTAAATACTAAATTTTAAAAATTTAATTATTAAAACTTTTAATTTTAAAATTTAAAAATTTAAATACTAAATTTTAAAAATTTAATTATTAAAACTTTAAAATTAAAAATTTAAAAATTTAAATACTAAATTTTAAAAATTTATTTATTAAAATTTTAAATTTTAAAATTTAAAAATTTAAATACTAAATTTTAAAAATTTAATTATTATAATTTTAAATTTTAAAATTTAAATGTTTAAATACTAAATTCTAAAAATTTAATTATTAAAACTTTTAATTTTAAAATTTAAAAATTTAAATACTAAATTTTAAAAATTTAATTATTAAAACTTTAAATTTTAAAATTTAAATGTTTAAATAATAAATTCTAAAAATTTAATTATTAAAGCTTTAAATTTTAAAATTTATAAATTTTAATACTAAATTTTAAAAATTTAATTATTAAAACTTTAAAATTAAAAATTTAAAAATTTAAATACTAAATTTTAAAAATTTATTTATTAAAATTTTAAATTTTAAAATTTAGAAATTTAAATACTAAATTTTAAAAATTTAATTATTAAAACTTTAAATTTTAAAATTTAAAAATTTAAATACTAAATTTTAAAAATTTAATTATTAAAACTTTAAATTTAAAAATTTAAATACTAAATTTTAAAAATTTAATTATTAAAACTTTAAATTTTAAAATTTTAAAATTTAAATTTTAAAATTTAAAGATTTAAATTTTAAAATTTAAGAATTTAAATACTAAATTTTAAAAATTTAATTATTAAAACTTTAAATTTAAAAATTTAAATACTAAATTTTAAAAATTTAATTATTAAAACTTTAAATTTTAAAATTTTAAAATTTAAATTTTAAAATTTAAAAATTTAAATTTTAAAATTTAAAAATTTAAATACTAAATTTTAAAAATTTATTTATTAAAACTTTAAATTTAAAAATTTAAATACTAAATTTTAAAAATTTAATTATTAAAACTTTTAATTTTAAAATTTAAAAATTTAAATACTAAATTTTAAAAATTTAATTATTAAAATTTAAATGTTTAAATACTAAATTCCAAAAATTTAATTATTAAAGCTTTAAATTTTAAAATTTATAAATTTAAATACTAAATTTTAAAAATTTAATTATTAAAACTTTAAATTTAAAAATTTAAATACTAAATTTTAAAAATTTAATTATTAAAACTTTAAATTTTAAAATTTGAATGTTTAAATACTAAATTCTAAAAATTTAATTATTAAAGCTTTAAATTTTAAAATTTATAAATTTAAATACTAAATTTTAAAAATTTAATTATTAAAACTTTAAAATTGAAAATTTAAAAATTTAAATACTAAATTTTAAAAATTTATGTATTAAAATTTTAAATTTTAAAATTTAAAAATATAAAGACTAAATTTTAAAAATTTAATAATTAAAACTTTAAAATTAAAAATATAAAAATTGAAATAATAAATTTTAAAAATTTATTTATTAAAATTTTAAATTTTAAAATTTAAAAATTTAAATATTAAATTTTAATTATTAAAACTTTAAATTTTAAAATTTAAAAATTTAAATACTATATTTAAAAAATTTAATTATTAATACTTTAAATTTTAAAATTTAAAAATTTAATTACTAAATTTTTAAAATTTAATTATTAAAACTAAATTTTAAAATTTAAAAATTTAAATACTAAATTTTAAAAATTTAATTATTAAAACTTTAAATTTTAAAATTTAAAAATTTAAATACTAAATTTTAAAAATTTAATTATTAAAACTTTTAATTTTAAAATTTAAAAATTTAAATACTAAATTTTAAAAATTTAATTATTAAAACTTTAAAATTAAAAATTTAAAAATTTAAATACTAAATTTTAAAAATTTATTTATTAAAATTTTAAATTTTAAAATTTAAAAATTTAAATACTAAATTTTAAAAATTTAATTATTATAATTTTAAATTTTAAAATTTAAATGTTTAAATACTAAATTCTAAAAATTTAATTATTAAAACTTTTAATTTTAAAATTTAAAAATTTAAATACTAAATTTTAAAAATTTAATTATTAAAACTTTAAATTTTAAAATTTAAATGTTTAAATAATAAATTCTAAAAATTTAATTATTAAAGCTTTAAATTTTAAAATTTATAAATTTTAATACTAAATTTTAAAAATTTAATTATTAAAACTTTAAAATTAAAAATTTAAAAATTTAAATACTAAATTTTAAAAATTTATTTATTAAAATTTTAAATTTTAAAATTTAGAAATTTAAATACTAAATTTTAAAAATTTAATTATTAAAACTTTAAATTTTAAAATTTAAAAATTTAAATACTAAATTTTAAAAATTTAATTATTAAAACTTTAAATTTAAAAATTTAAATACTAAATTTTAAAAATTTAATTATTAAAACTTTAAATTTTAAAATTTTAAAATTTAAATTTTAAAATTTAAAAATTTAAATTTTAAAATTTAAGAATTTAAATACTAAATTTTAAAAATTTAATTATTAAAACTTTAAATTTAAAAATTTAAATACTAAATTTTAAAAATATAATTATTAAAACTTTAAATTTTAAAATTTTAAAATTTAAATTTTAAAATTTAAAAATTTAAATTTTAAAATTTAAAAATTTAAATACTAAATTTTAAAAATTTATTTATTAAAACTTTAAATTTAAAAATTTAAATACTAAATTTTAAAAATTTAATTATTAAAACTTTTAATTTTAAAATTTAAAAATTTAAATACTAAATTTTAAAAATTTAATTATTAAAATTTAAATGTTTAAATACTAAATTCCAAAAATTTAATTATTAAAGCTTTAAATTTTAAAATTTATAAATTTAAATACTAAATTTTAAAAATTTAATTATTAAAACTTTAAATTTAAAAATTTAAATACTAAATTTTAAAAATTTAATTATTAAAACTTTAAATTTTAAAATTTGAATGTTTAAATACTAAATTCTAAAAATTTAATTATTAAAGCTTTAAATTTTAAAATTTATAAATTTAAATACTAAATTTTAAAAATTTAATTATTAAAACTTTAAAATTAAAAATTTAAAAATTTAAATACTAAATTTTAAAAATTTATGTATTAAAATTTTAAATTTTAAAATTTAAAAATATAAAGACTAAATTTTAAAAATTTAATAATTAAAACTTTAAAATTAAAAATATAAAAATTTAAATAATAAATTTTAAAAATTTATTTATTAAAATTTTAAATTTTAAAATTTAAAAATTTAAATATTAAATTTTAATTATTAAAACTTTAAATTTTAAAATTTAAAAATTTAAATACTATATTTAAAAAATTTAATTATTAATACTTTAAATTTTAAAATTTAAAAATTTAATTACTAAATTTTTAAAATTTAATTATTAAAACTAAATTTTAAAATTTAAAAATTTAAATACTAAATTTTAAAAATTTAATTATTAAAACTTTAAATTTTAAAATTTAAAAATTTAAATACTAAATTTTAAAAATTTAATTATTAAAACTTTTAATTTTAAAATTTAAAAATTTAAATACTAAATTTTAAAAATTTAATAATTAAAACTTTAAAATTAAAAATTTAAAAATTTAAATACTAAATTTTAAAAATTTATTTATTAAAATTTTAAATTTTAAAATTTAAAAATTTAAATACTAAATTTTAAAAATTTAATTATTATAATTTTAAATTTTAAAATTTAAATGTTTAAATACTAAATTCTAAAAATTTAATTATTAAAACTTTTAATTTTAAAATTTAAAAATTTAAATACTAAATTTTAAAAATTTAATTATTAAAACTTTAAATTTTAAAATTTAAATGTTTAAATAATAAATTCTAAAAATTTAATTATTAAAGCTTTAAATTTTAAAATTTATAAATTTTAATACTAAATTTTAAAAATTTAATTATTAAAACTTTAAAATTAAAAATTTAAAAATTTAAATACTAAATTTTAAAAATTTATTTATTAAAATTTTAAATTTTAAAATTTAGAAATTTAAATACTAAATTTTAAAAATTTAATTATTAAAACTTTAAATTTTAAAATTTAAAAATTTAAATACTAAATTTTAAAAATTTAATTATTAAAACTTTAAATTTAAAAATTTAAATACTAAATTTTAAAAATTTAATTATTAAAACTTTAAATTTTAAAATTTTAAAATTTAAATTTTAAAATTTAAAAATTTAAATTTTAAAATTTAAGAATTTAAATACTAAATTTTAAAAATTTAATTATTAAAACTTTAAATTTAAAAATTTAAATACTAAATTTTAAAAATTTAATTATTAAAACTTTAAATTTTAAAATTTTAAAATTTAAATTTTAAAATTTAAAAATTTAAATTTTAAAATTTAAAAATTTAAATACTAAATTTTAAAAATTTATTTATTAAAACTTTAAATTTAAAAATTTAAATACTAAATTTTAAAAATTTAATTATTAAAACTTTTAATTTTAAAATTTAAAAATTTAAATACTAAATTTTAAAAATTTAATTATTAAAATTTAAATGTTTAAATACTAAATTCCAAAAATTTAATTATTAAAGCTTTAAATTTTAAAATTTATAAATTTAAATACTAAATTTTAAAAATTTAATTATTAAAACTTTAAATTTAAAAATTTAAATACTAAATTTTAAAAATTTAATTATTAAAACTTTAAATTTTAAAATTTGAATGTTTAAATACTAAATTCTAAAAATTTAATTATTAAAGCTTTAAATTTTAAAATTTATAAATTTAAATACTAAATTTTAAAAATTTAATTATTAAAACTTTAAAATTAAAAATTTAAAAATTTAAATACTAAATTTTAAAAATTTATGTATTAAAATTTTAAATTTTAAAATTTAAAAATATAAAGACTAAATTTTAAAAATTTAATAATTAAAACTTTAAAATTAAAAATATAAAAATTTAAATAATAAATTTTAAAAATTTATTTATTAAAATTTTAAATTTTAAAATTTAAAAATTTAAATATTAAATTTTAATTATTAAAACTTTAAATTTTAAAATTTAAAAATTTAAATACTATATTTAAAAAATTTAATTATTAATACTTTAAATTTTAAAATTTAAAAATTTAATTACTAAATTTTTAAAATTTAATTATTAAAACTAAATTTTAAAATTTAAAAATTTAAATACTAAATTTTAAAAATTTAATTATTAAAACTTTAAATTTTAAAATTTAAAAATTTAAATACTAAATTTTAAAAATTTAATTATTAAAACTTTTAATTTTAAAATTTAAAAATTTAAATACTAAATTTTAAAAATTTAATTATTAAAACTTTAAAATTAAAAATTTAAAAATTTAAATACTAAATTTTAAAAATTTATTTATTAAAATTTTAAATTTTAAAATTTAAAAATTTAAATACTAAATTTTAAAAATTTAATTATTATAATTTTAAATTTTAAAATTTAAATGTTTAAATACTAAATTCTAAAAATTTAATTATTAAAACTTTTAATTTTAAAATTTAAAAATTTAAATACTAAATTTTAAAAATTTAATTATTAAAACTTTAAATTTTAAAATTTAAATGTTTAAATAATAAATTCTAAAAATTTAATTATTAAAGCTTTAAATTTTAAAATTTATAAATTTTAATACTAAATTTTAAAAATTTAATTATTAAAACTTTAAAATTAAAAATTTAAAAATTTAAATACTAAATTTTAAAAATTTATTTATTAAAATTTTAAATTTTAAAATTTAGAAATTTAAATACTAAATTTTAAAAATTTAATTATTAAAACTTTAAATTTTAAAATTTAAAAATTTAAATACTAAATTTTAAAAATTTAATTATTAAAACTTTAAATTTAAAAATTTAAATACTAAATTTTAAAAATTTAATTATTAAAACTTTAAATTTTAAAATTTTAAAATTTAAATTTTAAAATTTAAAAATTTAAATTTTAAAATTTAAGAATTTAAATACTAAATTTTAAAAATTTAATTATTAAAACTTTAAATTTAAAAATTTAAATACTAAATTTTAAAAATTTAATTATTAAAACTTTAAATTTTAAAATTTTAAAATTTAAATTTTAAAATTTAAAAATTTAAATTTTAAAATTTAAAAATTTAAATACTAAATTTTAAAAATTTATTTATTAAAACTTTAAATTTAAAAATTTAAATACTAAATTTTAAAAATTTAATTATTAAAACTTTTAATTTTAAAATTTAAAAATTTAAATACTAAATTTTAAAAATTTAATTATTAAAATTTAAATGTTTAAATACTAAATTCCAAAAATTTAATTATTAAAGCTTTAAATTTTAAAATTTATAAATTTTAATACTAAATTTTAAAAATTAATTATTAAAATTTTAAAATTAAAAATTTAAAAATTTAAATACTTAATTTTAAAAATTTATTTATTAAAATTTTAAATTTTAAATTTTAAAAATTTAATTATTGAAACTATAAATTTTAAAATTTAAAAATTTAAATACTAAATTTTAAAAATTTAATTATTAAAACTTTAAATTTAAAAATTTAAATACTAAATTTTAAAAATTTAATTATTAAAACTTTAAATTTTAAAATTTGAATGTTTAAATACTAAATTCTAAATATTTATTTATTAAAGCTTTAAATTTTAAAATTTATAAATTTAAATACTAAATTTTATAAATTTAATTATTAAAACTTTAAAATTAAAAATTTAAAAATTTAAATACTAAATTTTAAAAATTTATTTATTAAAATTTTAAATTTTAAAATTTATAAATTTAAATACTAAATTTTAAAAATTAATTATTAAAACTTTAAAATTAAAAATTTAAAAATTTAAATAGTTAATTTTAAAAATTTATTTATTAAAATTTTAAATTTTAAAATTTAAAAATTTAAATACTAAATTTTAAAAATTTAATTATTGAAAGTTTAAATTTTAAAATTTAAAAATTTAAATACTAAATTTTAAAAATTTAATTATTAAAACTTTAAATTTTAAAATTTGAATGTTTAAATACTAAATTCTAAAAATTTAATTATTAAAGCTTTAAATTTTAAAATTTATAAATTTAAATACTAAATTTTAAAAATTTAATTATTAAAACTTTAAAATTAAAAATTTAAAAATTTAAATACTAAATTTTAAAAATTTATGTATTAAAATTTTAAATTTTAAAATTTAAAAATATAAAGACTAAATTTTAAATATTTAATAATTAAAACTTTAAAATTAAAAATTTAAAAATTTAAATAATAAATTTTAAAAATTTATTTATTAAAATTTTAAATTTTAAAATTTAAAAATTTAAATATTAAATTTTAAAAATTTAATTATTAAAACTTTAAATTTTAAAATTTAAAAATTTAAATACTAAATTTAAAAAATTTAATTATTAATACTTTAAATTTTAAAATTTAAAAATTTAAATACTAAATTTTTAAAATTTAATTATTAAAACTAAATTTTAAAATTTAAAAATTTAAATACTAAATTTTAAAAATTTAATTATTAAAACTTTAAATTTTAAAATTTAAAAATTTAAATACTAAATTTTAAAAATTTAATTATTAAACTTTTAATTTTAAAATTTAAAAATTTAAATACTAAATTTTAAAAATTTAATTATTAAAACTTTAAAATTAAAAATTTAAAAATTTAAATACTAAATTTTAAAAATTTATTTATTAAAATTTTAAATTTTAAAATTTAAAAATTTAAATACTAAATTTTAAAAATTTAATTATTAAAACTTTAAATTTTAAAATTTAAATGTTTAAATAATAAATTCTAAAAATTTAATTATTAAAGCTTTAAATTTTAAAATTTATAAATTTTAATACTAAATTTTAAAAATTTAATTATTAAAACTTTAAAATTAAAAATTTAAAAATTTAAATACTAAATTTTAAAAATTTATTTATTAAAATTTTAAATTTTAAAATTTAGAAATTTAAATACTAAATTTTAAAAATTTAATTATTAAAACTTTAAATTTTAAAATTTAAAAATTTAAATACTAAATTTTAAAAATTTAATTATTAAAACTTTAAATTTAAAAATTTAAATACTAAATTTTAAAAATTTAATTATTAAAACTTTAAATTTTAAAATTTTAAAATTTAAATTTAAAAATTTAAAAATTTAAATTTTAAAATTTAAAAATTTAAATACTAAATTTTAAAAATTTAATTATTAAAACTTTAAATTTAAAAATTTAAATACTAAATTTTAAAAATTTAATTATTAAAACTTTAAATTTTAAAATTTTAAAATTTAAATTTTAAAATTTAAAAATTTAAATTTTAAAATTTAAAAATTTAAATACTAAATTTTAAAAATTTATTTATTAAAACTTTAAATTTAAAAATTTAAATACTAAATTTTAAAAATTTAATTATTAAAACTTTTAATTTTAAAATTTAAAAATTTAAATACTAAATTTTAAAAATTTAATTATTAAAATTTAAATGTTTAAATACTAAATTCCAAAAATTTAATTATTAAAGCTTTAAATTTTAAAATTTATAAATTTAAAAACTAAATTTTAAAAATTTAATTATTAAAACTTTAAATTTAAAAATTTAAATACTAAATTTTAAAAATTTAATTATTAAAACTTTAAATTTTAAAATTTGAATGTTTAAATACTAAATTCTAAAAATTTAATTATTAAAGCTTTAAATTTTAAAATTTATAAATTTAAATACTAAATTTTAAAAATTTAATTATTAAAACTTTAAAATTAAAAATTTAAAAATTTAAATACTAAATTTTAAAAATTTATGTATTAAAATTTTAAATTTTAAAATTTAAAAATATAAAGACTAAATTTTAAAAATTTAATAATTAAAACTTTAAAATTAAAAATATAAAAATTTAAATAATAAATTTTAAAAATTTATTTATTAAAATTTTAAATTTTAAAATTTAAAAATTTAAATATTAAATTTTAAAAATTTAATTATTAAAACTTTAAATTTTAAAATTTAAAAATTTAAATACTAAATTTAAAAAATTTAATTATTAATACTTTAAATTTTAAAATTTAAAAATTTAATTACTAAATTTTTAAAATTTAATTATTAAAACTAAATTTTAAAATTTAAAAATTTAAATACTAAATTTTAAAAATTTAATTATTAAAACTTTAAATTTTAAAATTTAAAAATTTAAATACTAAATTTTAAAAATTTAATTATTAAAACTTTTAATTTTAAAATTTAAAAATTTAAATACTAAATTTTAAAAATTTAATTATTAAAACTTTAAAAGTAAAAATTTAAAAATTTAAATACTAAATTTTAAAAATTTATTTATTAAAATTTTAAATTTTAAAATTTAAAAATTTAAATACTAAATTTTAAAAATTTAATTATTATAATTTTAAATTTTAAAATTTAAATGTTTAAATACTAAATTCTAAAAATTTAATTATTAAAACTTTTAATTTTAAAATTTAAAAATTTAAATACTAAATTTTAAAAATTTAATTATTAAAACTTTAAATTTTAAAATTTAAATGTTTAAATAATAAATTCTAAAAATTTAATTATTAAAGCTTTAAATTTTAAAATTTATAAATTTTAATACTAAATTTTAAAAATTTAATTATTAAAACTTTAAAATTAAAAATTTAAAAATTTAAATACTAAATTTTAAAAATTTATTTATTAAAATTTTAAATTTTAAAATTTAGAAATTTAAATACTAAATTTTAAAAATTTAATTATTAAAACTTTAAATTTTAAAATTTAAAAATTTAAATACTAAATTTTAAAAATTTAATTATTAAAACTTTAAATTTAAAAATTTAAATACTAAATTTTAAAAATTTAATTATTAAAACTTTAAATTTTAAAATTTTAAAATTTAAATTTTAAAATTTAAAAATTTAAATTTTAAAATTTAAAAATTTAAATACTAAATTTTAAAAATTTAATTATTAAAACTTTAAATTTAAAAATTTAAATACTAAATTTTAAAAATTTAATTATTAAAACTTTAAATTTTAAAATTTTAAAATTTAGATTTTAAAATTTAAAAATTTAAATTTTAAAATTTAAAAATTTAAATACTAAATTTTAAAAATTTATTTATTAAAACTTTAAATTTAAAAATTTAAATACTAAATTTTAAAAATTTAATTATTAAAACTTTTAATTTTAAAATTTAAAAATTTAAATACTAAATTTTAAAAATTTAATTATTAAAATTTAAATGTTTAAATACTAAATTCCAAAAATTTAATTATTAAAGCTTTAAATTTTAAAATTTATAAATTTTAATACTAAATTTTAAAAATTAATTATTAAAATTTTAAAATTAAAAATTTAAAAATTTAAATACTTAATTTTAAAAATTTATTTATTAAAATTTTAAATTTTAAAATTTAAAAATTTAAATACTAAATTTTAAAAATTTAATTATTGAAACTATAAATTTTAAAATTTAAAAATTTTAATACTAAATTTTAAAAATTTAATTATTAAAACTTTAAATTTAAAAATTTAAATACTAAATTTTAAAAATTTAATTATTAAAACTTTAAATTTTAAAATTTGAATGTTTAAATACTAAATTCTAAAAATTTATTTATTAAAGCTTTAAATTTTAAAATTTATAAATTTAAATACTAAATTTTATAAATTTAATTATTAAAACTTTAAAATTAAAAATTTAAAAATTTAAATACTAAATTTTAAAAATTTATTTATTAAAATTTTAAATTTTAAAATTTATAAATTTAAATACTAAATTTTAAAAATTAATTATTAAAACTTTAAAATTAAAAATTTAAAAATTTAAATACTTAATTTTAAAAATTTATTTATTAAAATTTTAAATTTTAAATTTTAAAAATTTAAATACTAAATTTTAAAAATTTAATTATTGAAAGTTTAAATTTTAAAATTTAAAAATTTAAATACTAAATTTTAAAAATTTAATTATTAAAACTTTATATTTTAAAATTTGAATGTTTAAATACTAAATTCTAAAAATTTAATTATTAAAGCTTTAAATTTTAAAATTTATAAATTTAAATACTAAATTTTAAAAATTTAATTATTAAAACTTTAAAATTAAAAATTTAAAAATTTAAATACTAAATTTTAAGAATTTATGTATTAAAATTTTAAATTTTAAAATTTAAAAATATAAAGACTAAATTTTAAAAATTTAATAATTAAAACTTTAAAATTAAAAATTTAAAAATTTAAATAATAAATTTTAAAAATTTATTTATTAAAATTTTAAATTTTAAAATTTAAAAATTTAAATATTAAATTTTAAAAATTTAATTATTAAAACTTTAAATTTTAAAATTTAAAAATTTAAATACTAAATTTAAAAAATTTAATTATTAATACTTTAAATTTTAAAATTTAAAAATTTAAATACTAAATTTTTAAAATTTAATTATTAAAACTAAATTTTAAAATTTAAAAATTTAAATACTAAATTTTAAAAATTTAATTATTAAAACTTTAAATTTTAAAATTTAAAAATTTAAATACTAAATTTTAAAAATTTAATTATTAAAACTTTTAATTTTAAAATTTAAAAATTTAAATACTAAATTTTAAAAATTTAATTATTAAAATTTAAATGTTTAAATACTAAATTCCAAAAATTTAATTATTAAAGCTTTAAATTTTAAAATTTATAAATTTTAATACTAAATTTTAAAAATTAATTATTAAAATTTTAAAATTAAAAATTTAAAAATTTAAATACTTAATTTTAAAAATTTATTTATTAAAATTTTAAATTTTAAAATTTAAAAATTTAAATACTAAATTTTAAAAATTTAATTATTGAAACTATAAATTTTAAAATTTAAAAATTTAAATACTAAATTTTAAAAATTTAATTATTAAAACTTTAAATTTAAAAATTTAAATACTAAATTTTAAAAATTTAATTATTAAAACTTTAAATTTTAAAATTTGAATGTTTAAATACTAAATTCTAAAAATTTATTTATTAAAGCTTTAAATTTTAAAATTTATAAATTTAAATACTAAATTTTATAAATTTAATTATTAAAACTTTAAAATTAAAAATTTAAAAATTTAAATACTAAATTTTAAAAATTTATTTATTAAAATTTTAAATTTTAAAATTTATAAATTTAAATACTAAATTTTAAAAATTAATTATTAAAACTTTAAAATTAAAAATTTAAAAATTTAAATAGTTAATTTTAAAAATTTATTTATTAAAATTTTAAATTTTAAAATTTAAAAATTTAAATACTAAATTTTAAAAATTTAATTATTGAAAGTTTAAATTTTAAAATTTAAAAATTTAAATACTAAATTTTAAAAATTTAATTATTAAAACTTTAAATTTAAAAATTTAAATACTAAATTTTAAAAATTTAATTATTAAAACTTTAAATTTTAAAATTTGAATGTTTAAATACTAAATTCTAAAAATTTAATTATTAAAGCTTTAAATTTTAAAATTTATAAATTTAAATACTAAATTTTAAAAATTTAATTATTAAAACTTTAAAATTAAAAATTTAAAACTTTAAATACTAAATTTTAAAAATTTATGTATTAAAATTTTAAATTTTAAAATTTAAAAATATAAAGACTAAATTTTAAAAATTTAATAATTAAAACTTTAAAATTAAAAATTTAAAAATTTAAATAATAAATTTTAAAAATTTATTTATTAAAATTTTAAATTTTAAAATTTAAAAATTTAAATATTAAATTTTAAAAATTTAATTATTAAAACTTTAAATTTTAAAATTTAAAAATTTAAATACTAAATTTAAAAAATTTAATTATTAATACTTTAAATTTTAAAATTTAAAAATTTAAATACTAAATTTTTAAAATTTAATTATTAAAACTAAATTTTAAAATTTAAAAATTTAAATACTAAATTTTAAAAATTTAATTATTAAAACTTTAAATTTTAAAATTTAAAAATTTAAATACTAAATTTTAAAAATTTAATTATTAAAACTTTTAATTTTAAAATTTAAAAATTTAAATACTAAATTTTAAAAATTTAATTATTAAAACTTTAAAATTAAAAATTTAAAAATTTAAATACTAAATTTTAAAAATTTATTTATTAAAATTTTAAATTTTAAAATTTAAAAATTTAAATACTAAATTTTAAAAATTTAATTATTATAATTTTAAATTTTAAAATTTAAATGTTTAAATACTAAATTCTAAAAATTTAATTATTAAAACTTTTAATTTTAAAATTTAAAAATTTAAATACTAAATTTTAAAAATTTAATTATTAAAACTTTAAATTTTAAAATTTAAATGTTTAAATAATAAATTCTAAAAATTTAATTATTAAAGCTTTAAATTATAAAATTTATAAATTTTAATACTAAATTTTAAAAATTTAATTATTAAAACTTTAAAATTAAAAATTTAAAAATTTAAATACTAAATTTTAAAAATTTATTTATTAAAATTTTAAATTTTAAAATTTAGAAATTTAAATACTAAATTTTAAAAATTTAATTATTAAAACTTTAAATTTTAAAATTTAAAAATTTAAATACTAAATTTTAAAAATTTAATTATTACAACTTTAAATTTAAAAATTTAAATACTAAATTTTAAAAATTTAATTATTAAAACTTTAAATTTTAAAATTTTAATATTTAAATTTTAAAATTTATAAATTTAAATTTTAAAATTTAAAAATTTAAATACTAAATTTTAAAAATTTAATTATTAAAACTTTAAATTTAAAAATTTAAATACTAAATTTTAAAAATTTAATTATTAAAACTTTAAATTTTAAAATTTTAAAATTTAAATTTTAAAAATTTAAATTTTAAAATTTAAAAATTTAAATACTAAATTTTAAAAATTTATTTATTAAAACTTTAAATTTAAAAATTTAAATACTAAATTTTAAAAATTTAATTATTAAAACTTTTAATTTTAAAATTTAAAAATTTAAATACTAAATTTTAAAAATTTATTTATTAAAATTTAAATGTTTAAATACTAAATTCCAAAAATTTAATTATTAAAGCTTTAAATTTTAAAATTTATAAATTTAAATACTAAATTTTAAAAATTTAATTATTAAAACTTTAAATTTAAAAATTTTAATACTAAATTTTAAAAATTTAATTATTAAAACTTTAAATTTTAAAATTTGAATGTTTAAATACTAAATTCTAAAAATTTAATTATTAAAGCTTTAAATTTTAAAATTTATAAATTTAAATACTAAATTTTAAAAATTTAATTATTAAAACTTTAAAATTAAAAATTTAAAAATTTAAATACTAAATTTTAAAAATTTATGTATTAAAATTTTAAATTTTAAAATTTAAAAATATAAAGACTAAATTTTAAAAATTTAATAATTAAAACTTTAAAATTAAAAATTTAAAAATTTAAATAATAAATTTTAAAAATTTATTTATTAAAATTTTAAATTTTAAAATTTAAAAATTTAAATATTAAATTTTAAAAATTTAATTATTAAAACTTTAAATTTTAAAATTTAAAAAGTTAAATACTAAATTTAAAAAATTTAATTATTAATACTTTAAATTTTAAAATTTAAAAATTTAAATACTAAATTTTAAAAATTTAATTATTAAAAGTAAATTTTAAAATTTAAAAATTTAAATACTAAATTTTAAAAATTTAATTATTAAAACTTTAAATTTTAAAATTTAAAAATTTAAATACTAAATTTTAAAAATTTAATTATTAAAACTTTTAATTTTAAAATTTAAAAATTTAAATACTAAATTTTAAAAATTTAATTATTAAAACTTTAAAATTAAAAATTTAAAAATTTAAATACTAAATTTTAAAAATTTATTTATTAAAATTTTAAATTTTAAAATTTAAAAATTTAAATACTAAATTTTAAAAATTTAATTATTATAATTTTAAATTTTAAAATTTAAATGTTTAAATACTAAATTCTAAAAATTTAATTATTAAAACTTTTAATTTTAAAATTTAAAAATTTAAATACTAAATTTAAAAATTTAATTATTAAAACTTTAAATTTTAAAATTTAAATGTTTAAATAATAAATTCTAAAAATTTAATTATTAAAGCTTTAAATTTTAAAATTTATAAATTTTAATACTAAATTTTAAAAATTTAATTATTAAAACTTTAAAATTAAAAATTTAAAAATTTAAATACTAAATTTTAAAAATTTATTTATTAAAATTTTAAATTTTAAAATTTAGAAATTTAAATACTAAATTTTAAAAATTTAATTATTGAAACTTTAAATTTTAAAATTTAAAAATTTAAATACTAAATTTTAAAAATTTAATTATTAAAACTTTAAATTTAAAAATTTAAATACTAAATTTTAAAAATTTAATTATTAAAACTTTAAATTTTAAAATTTTAAAATTTAAATTTTAAAATTTAAAAATTTAAATTTTAAAATTTAAAAATTTAAATACTAAATTTTAAAAATTTAATTATTAAAACTTTAAATTTAAAAATTTAAATACTAAATTTTAAAAATTTAATTATTAAAACTTTAAATTTTAAAATTTTAAAATTTAAATTTTAAAAATTTAAATACTAAATTTTAAAAATTTAATTATTAAAACTTTAAATTTTAAAATTTTAAAATTTAAATTTTAAAAATTTAGATTATAAAATTTAAAAATTTAAATACTAAATTTTAAAAATTTATTTATTAAAACTTTAAATTTAAAAATTTAAATACTAAATTTTAAAAATTTAATTATTAAAACCTTTAATTTTAAAATTTAAAAATTTAAATACTAAATTTTAAAAATTTAATTATTAAAACTTTAAATTTAAAAATTTAAATACTAAATTTTAAAAATTTAATTATTAAAACTTTAAATTTTAAAATTTTAAAATTTAAATTTTAAAATTTAAAAATTTAAATTTTAAAATTTAAAAATTTAAATACTAAATTTTAAAAATTTAATTATTAAAACTTTAAATTTAAAAATTTAAATAATAAATTTTAAAAATTTAATTATTAAAACTTTAAATTTTAAAATTTTAAAATTTAAATTTTAAAATTTAAAAATTTAAATTTTAAAATTTAAAAATTTAAATACTAAATTTTAAAAAATTTATTTATTAAAACTTTAAATTTAAAAATTTAAATACTAAATTTTAAAAATTTAATTATTAAAACTTTTAATTTTAAAATTTTAAAATTTAAATACTAAATTTTAAAAATTTAATTATTAAAATTTAAATGTTTAAATACTAAATTCCAAAAATTTAATTATTAAAGCTTTAAATTTTAAAATTTATAAATTTTAATACTAAATTTTAAAAATTAATTATTAAAATTTTAAAATTAAAAATTTAAAAATTTAAATACTTAATTTTAAAAATTTATTTATTAAAATTTTAAATTTTAAAATTTAAAAATTTAAATACTAAATTTTAAAAATTTAATTATTGAAACTTTAAATTTTAAAATTTAAAAATTTAAATACTAAATTTTAAAAATTTAATTATTAAAACTTTAAATTTATAAATTTAAATACTAAATTTTAAAAATTTAATTATTAAAACTTTAAATTTTAAAATTTGAATGTTTAAATACTAAATTCTAAAAATTTAATTATTAAAGCTTTAAATTTTAAAATTTATAAATTTAAATATTAAATTTTAAAAATTTAATTATTAAAACTTTAAAATTAAAAATTTAAAAATTTAAATACCAAATTTTAAAAATTTAATTATTAAAACTTTAAATTTAAAAATTTAAATACTAAATTTTAAAAATTTAATTATTAAAACTTTAAATTTTAAAATTTTTAAATTTAAATTTTAAAATTTAAAAATTTAAATTTTAAAATTTAAAAATTTAAATACTAAATTTTAAAAATTTATTTATTAAAACTTTAAATTTAAAAATTTAAATACTAAATTTTAAAAATTTAATTATTAAAACTTTTAATTTTAAAATTTAAAAATTTAAATACTAAATTTTAAAAATTTAATTATTAAAATTTAAATGTTTAAATACTAAATTCCAAAAATTTAATTATTAAAGCTTTAAATTTTAAAATTTATAAATTTTAATACTAAATTTTAAAAATTAATTATTAAAACTTTAAAATTAAAAATTTAAAAATTTAAATACTTAATTTTAAAAATTTATTTATTAAAATTTTAAATTTTAAAATTTAAAAATTTAAATACTAAATTTTAAAAATTTAATTATTGAAACTTTAAATTTTAAAATTTAAAAATTTAAATACTAAATTTTAAAAATTTAATTATTAAAACTTTAAATTTAAAAATTTAAATACAAAATTTTAAAAATTTAATTATTAAAACTTTAAATTTTAAATTTTGAATGTTTAAATACTAAATTCTAAAAATTTAGTTATTAAAGCTTTAAATTTTAAAATTTATAAATTTAAATACTAAATTTTAAAAATTTAATTATTAAAACTTTAAAATTAAAAATTTAAAAATTTAAATACTAAATTTTAAAAATTTATG
The DNA here is from genome assembly GCF_024364675.1 of Aethina tumida. Lineage (NCBI taxonomy): Eukaryota > Metazoa > Arthropoda > Insecta > Coleoptera > Nitidulidae > Aethina > Aethina tumida. The sequence continues at coordinate 18,161,861 of NC_065435.1, read as the reverse complement.
TATTAAAATTTTAAATTTTAAAATTTAAAAATATAAAGACTAAATTTTAAAAATTTAATAATTAAAACTTTAAAATTAAAAATTTAAAAATTTAAATACTAAATTTTAAAAATTTATTTATTAAAATTTTAAATTTTAAAATTTAAAAATTTAAATATTAAATTTTAAAAATTTAATTATTAAAACTTTAAATTTTAAAATTTAAAAATTTAAATACTAAATTTAAAAAATTTAATTATTAAAACTTTAAATTTTAAAATTTAAAAATTTAAATACTAAATTTTTAAAATTTAATTATTAAAACTAAATTTTAAAATTTAAAAATTTAAATACTAAATTTTAAAAATTTAATTATTAAAACTTTAAATTTTAAAATTTAAAAATTTAAATACTAAATTTTAAAAATTTAATTATTAAAACTTTTAATTTTAAAATTTAAAAATTTAAATACTAAATTTTAAAAATATAATTATTAAAACTTTAAAATTAAAAATTTAAAAATTTAAATACTAAATTTTAAAAATTTATTTATTAAAATTTTAAATTTTAAAATTTAAAAATTTAAATACTAAATTTTAAAAATTTAATTATTATAATTTTAAATTTTAAAATTTAAATGTTTAAATACTAAATTCTAAAAATTTAATTATTAAAACTTTTAATTTTAAAATTTAAAAATTTAAATACTAAATTTTAAAAATTTAATTATTAAAACTTTAAATTTTAAAATTTTAAAATTTAAATTTTAAAATTTAAAAATTTAAATTTTAAAATTTATAAATTTAAATACTAAATTTTAAAAATTTAATTATTAAAACTTTAAATTTAAAAATTTAAATACTAAATTTTAAAAATTTAATTATTAAAACTTTAAATTTTAAAATTTTAAAATTTAAATTTTAAAATTTAAAAATTTAAATTTTAAAATTTAAAAATTTAAATACTAAATTTTAAAAATTTAATTATTAAAACTTTAAATTTAAAAATTTAAATACTAAATTTTAAAAATTTAATTATTAAAACTTTAAATTTTAAAATTTTAAAATTTAAATTTTAAAAATTTAAATACTAAATTTTAAAAATTTAATTATTAAAACTTTAAATTTTAAAATTTTAAAATTTAAATTTTAAAAATTTAGATTATAAAATTTAAAAATTTAAATACTAAATTTTAAAAATTTATTTATTAAAACTTTAAATTTAAAAATTTAAATACTAAATTTTAAAAATTTAATTATTAAAACCTTTAATTTTAAAATTTAAAAATTTAAATACTAAATTTTAAAAATTTAATTATTAAAACTTTAAATTTAAAAATTTAAATACTAAATTTTAAAAATTTAATTATTAAAACTTTAAATTTTAAAATTTTAAAATTTAAATTTTAAAATTTAAAAATTTAAATTTTAAAATTTAAAAATTTAAATACTAAATTTTAAAAATTTAATTATTAAAACTTTAAATTTAAAAATTTAAATAATAAATTTTAAAAATTTAATTATTAAAACTTTAAATTTTAAAATTTTAAAATTTAAATTTTAAAATTTAAAAATTTAAATTTTAAAATTTAAAAATTTAAATACTAAATTTTAAAAAATTTATTTATTAAAACTTTAAATTTAAAAATTTAAATACTAAATTTTAAAAATTTAATTATTAAAACTTTTAATTTTAAAATTTTAAAATTTAAATACTAAATTTTAAAAATTTAATTATTAAAATTTAAATGTTTAAATACTAAATTCCAAAAATTTAATTATTAAAGCTTTAAATTTTAAAATTTATAAATTTTAATACTAAATTTTAAAAATTAATTATTAAAATTTTAAAATTAAAAATTTAAAAATTTAAATACTTAATTTTAAAAATTTATTTATTAAAATTTTAAATTTTAAAATTTAAAAATTTAAATACTAAATTTTAAAAATTTAATTATTGAAACTTTAAATTTTAAAATTTAAAAATTTAAATACTAAATTTTAAAAATTTAATTATTAAAACTTTAAATTTATAAATTTAAATACTAAATTTTAAAAATTTAATTATTAAAACTTTAAATTTTAAAATTTGAATGTTTAAATACTAAATTCTAAAAATTTAATTATTAAAGCTTTAAATTTTAAAATTTATAAATTTAAATATTAAATTTTAAAAATTTAATTATTAAAACTTTAAAATTAAAAATTTAAAAATTTAAATACCAAATTTTAAAAATTTAATTATTAAAACTTTAAATTTAAAAATTTAAATACTAAATTTTAAAAATTTAATTATTAAAACTTTAAATTTTAAAATTTTTAAATTTAAATTTTAAAATTTAAAAATTTAAATTTTAAAATTTAAAAATTTAAATACTAAATTTTAAAAATTTATTTATTAAAACTTTAAATTTAAAAATTTAAATACTAAATTTTAAAAATTTAATTATTAAAACTTTTAATTTTAAAATTTAAAAATTTAAATACTAAATTTTAAAAATTTAATTATTAAAATTTAAATGTTTAAATACTAAATTCCAAAAATTTAATTATTAAAGCTTTAAATTTTAAAATTTATAAATTTTAATACTAAATTTTAAAAATTAATTATTAAAACTTTAAAATTAAAAATTTAAAAATTTAAATACTTAATTTTAAAAATTTATTTATTAAAATTTTAAATTTTAAAATTTAAAAATTTAAATACTAAATTTTAAAAATTTAATTATTGAAACTTTAAATTTTAAAATTTAAAAATTTAAATACTAAATTTTAAAAATTTAATTATTAAAACTTTAAATTTAAAAATTTAAATACAAAATTTTAAAAATTTAATTATTAAAACTTTAAATTTTAAATTTTGAATGTTTAAATACTAAATTCTAAAAATTTAGTTATTAAAGCTTTAAATTTTAAAATTTATAAATTTAAATACTAAATTTTAAAAATTTAATTATTAAAACTTTAAAATTAAAAATTTAAAAATTTAAATACTAAATTTTAAAAATTTATGTATTAAAATTTTAAATTTTAAAATTTAAAAATATAAAGACTAAATTTTAAAAATTTAATAATTAAAACTTTAAAATTAAAAATTTAAAAATTTAAATACTAAATTTTAAAAATTTATTTATTAAAATTTTAAATTTTAAAATTTAAAAATTTAAATATTAAATTTTAAAAATTTAATTATTAAAACTTTAAATTTTAAAATTTAAAAATTTAAATACTAAATTTAAAAAATTTAATTATTAAAACTTTAAATTTTAAAATTTAAAAATTTAAATACTAAATTTTTAAAATTTAATTATTAAAACTAAATTTTAAAATTTAAAAATTTAAATACTAAATTTTAAAAATTTAATTATTAAAACTTTAAATTTTAAAATTTAAAAATTTAAATACTAAATTTTAAAAATTTAATTATTAAAACTTTTAATTTTAAAATTTAAAAATTTAAATACTAAATTTTAAAAATATAATTATTAAAACTTTAAAATTAAAAATTTAAAAATTTAAATACTAAATTTTAAAAATTTATTTATTAAAATTTTAAATTTTAAAATTTAAAAATTTAAATACTAAATTTTAAAAATTTAATTATTATAATTTTAAATTTTAAAATTTAAATGTTTAAATACTAAATTCTAAAAATTTAATTATTAAAACTTTTAATTTTAAAATTTAAAAATTTAAATACTAAATTTTAAAAATTTAATTATTAAAACTTTAAATTTTAAAATTTTAAAATTTAAATTTTAAAATTTAAAAATTTAAATTTTAAAATTTATAAATTTAAATACTAAATTTTAAAAATTTAATTATTAAAACTTTAAATTTAAAAATTTAAATACTAAATTTTAAAAATTTAATTATTAAAACTTTAAATTTTAAAATTTTAAAATTTAAATTTTAAAATTTAAAAATTTAAATTTTAAAATTTAAAAATTTAAATACTAAATTTTAAAAATTTATTTATTAAAACTTTAAATTTAAAAATTTAAATACTAAATTTTAAAAATTTAATTATTAAAACTTTTAATTTTAAAATTTAAAAATTTAAATACTAAATTTTAAAAATTTAATTATTAAAATTTAAATGTTTAAATACTAAATTCCAAAAATTTAATTATTAAAGCTTTAAATTTTAAAATTTATAAATTTTAATACTAAATTTTAAAAATTAATTATTAAAATTTTAAAATTAAAAATTTAAAAATTTAAATACTTAATTTTAAAAATTTATTTATTAAAATTTTAAATTTTAAAATTTAAAAATTTAAATACTAAATTTTAAAAATTTAATTATTGAAACTATAAATTTTAAAATTTAAAAATTTAAATACTAAATTTTAAAAATTTAATTATTAAAACTTTAAATTTAAAAATTTAAATACTAAATTTTAAAAATTTAATTATTAAAACTTTAAATTTTAAAATTTAAAAATTTAAATACTAAATTTTTAAAATTTAATTATTAAAACTAAATTTTAAAATTTAAAAATTTAAATACTAAATTTTAAAAATTTAATTATTAAAACTTTAAATTTTAAAATTTAAAAATTTAAATACTAAATTTTAAAAATTTAATTATTAAAACTTTTAATTTTAAAATTTAAAAATTTAAATACTAAATTTTAAAAATATAATTATTAAAACTTTAAAATTAAAAATTTAAAAATTTAAATACTAAATTTTAAAAATTTATTTATTAAAATTTTAAATTTTAAAATTTAAAAATTTAAATACTAAATTTTAAAAATTTAATTATTATAATTTTAAATTTTAAAATTTAAATGTTTAAATACTAAATTCTAAAAATTTAATTATTAAAACTTTTAATTTTAAAATTTAAAAATTTAAATACTAAATTTTAAAAATTTAATTATTAAAACTTTAAATTTTAAAATTTTAAAATTTAAATTTTAAAATTTAAAAATTTAAATTTTAAAATTTATAAATTTAAATACTAAATTTTAAAAATTTAATTATTAAAACTTTAAATTTAAAAATTTAAATACTAAATTTTAAAAATTTAATTATTAAAACTTTAAATTTTAAAATTTTAAAATTTAAATTTTAAAATTTAAAAATTTAAATTTTAAAATTTAAAAATTTAAATACTAAATTTTAAAAATTTATTTATTAAAACTTTAAATTTAAAAATTTAAATACTAAATTTTAAAAATTTAATTATTAAAACTTTTAATTTTAAAATTTAAAAATTTAAATACTAAATTTTAAAAATTTAATTATTAAAATTTAAATGTTTAAATACTAAATTCCAAAAATTTAATTATTAAAGCTTTAAATTTTAAAATTTATAAATTTTAATACTAAATTTTAAAAATTAATTATTAAAATTTTAAAATTAAAAATTTAAAAATTTAAATACTTAATTTTAAAAATTTATTTATTAAAATTTTAAATTTTAAAATTTAAAAATTTAAATACTAAATTTTAAAAATTTAATTATTGAAACTATAAATTTTAAAATTTAAAAATTTAAATACTAAATTTTAAAAATTTAATTATTAAAACTTTAAATTTAAAAATTTAAATACTAAATTTTAAAAATTTAATTATTAAAACTTTAAATTTTAAAATTTTAAAATTTAAATTTTAAAATTTAAAAATTTAAATTTTAAAATTTAAAAATTTAAATACTAAATTTTAAAAATTTAATTATTAAAACTTTAAATTTAAAAATTTAAATAATAAATTTTAAAAATTTAATTATTAAAACTTTAAATTTTAAAATTTTAAAATTTAAATTTTAAAATTTTAAAATTTAAATTTTAAAATTTAAAAATTTAAATACTAAATTTTAAAAAATTTATTTATTAAAACTTTAAATTTAAAAATTTAAATACTAAATTTTAAAAATTTAATTATTAAAACTTTTAATTTTAAAATTTTAAAATTTAAATACTAAATTTTAAAAATTTAATTATTAAAATTTAAATGTTTAAATACTAAATTCCAAAAATTTAATTATTAAAGCTTTAAATTTTAAAATTTATAAATTTTAATACTAAATTTTAAAAATTAATTATTAAAATTTTAAAATTAAAAATTTAAAAATTTAAATACTTAATTTTAAAAATTTATTTATTAAAATTTTAAATTTTAAAATTTAAAAATTTAAATACTAAATTTTAAAAATTTAATTATTGAAACTTTAAATTTTAAAATTTAAAAATTTAAATACTAAATTTTAAAAATTTAATTATTAAAACTTTAAATTTAAAAATTTAAATACTAAATTTTAAAAATTTAATTATTAAAACTTTAAATTTTAAAATTTGAATGTTTAAATACTAAATTCTAAAAATTTAATTATTAAAGCTTTAAATTTTAAAATTTATAAATTTAAATATTAAATTTTAAAAATTTAATTATTAAAACTTTAAAATTAAAAATTTAAAAATTTAAATACCAAATTTTAAAAATTTAATTATTAAAACTTTAAATTTAAAAATTTAAATACTAAATTTTAAAAATTTAATTATTAAAACTTTAAATTTTAAAATTTTTAAATTTAAATTTTAAAATTTAAAAATTTAAATTTTAAAATTTAAAAATTTAAATACTAAATTTTAAAAATTTATTTATTAAAACTTTAAATTTAAAAATTTAAATACTAAATTTTAAAAATTTAATTATTAAAACTTTTAATTTTAAAATTTAAAAATTTAAATACTAAATTTTAAAAATTTAATTATTAAAATTTAAATGTTTAAATACTAAATTCCAAAAATTTAATTATTAAAGCTTTAAATTTTAAAATTTATAAATTTTAATACTAAATTTTAAAAATTAATTATTAAAACTTTAAAATTAAAAATTTAAAAATTTAAATACATAATTTTAAAAATTTATTTATTAAAATTTTAAATTTTAAAATTTAAAAATTTAAATACTAAATTTTAAAAATTTAATTATTGAAACTTTAAATTTTAAAATTTAAAAATTTAAATACTAAATTTTAAAAATTTAATTATTAAAACTTTAAATTTAAAAATTTAAATACTAAATTTTAAAAATTTAATTATTAAAACTTTAAATTTTAAATTTTGAATGTTTAAATACTAAATTCTAAAAATTTAATTATTAAAGCTTTAAATTTTAAAATTTATAAATTTAAATACTAAATTTTAAAAATTTAATTATTAAAACTTTAAAATTAAAAATTTAAAAATTTAAATACTAAATTTTAAAAATTTATGTATTAAAATTTTAAATTTTAAAATTTAAAAATATAAAGACTAAATTTTAAAAATTTAATAATTAAAACTTTAAAATTAAAAATTTAAAAATTTAAATACTAAATTTTAAAAATTTATTTATTAAAATTTTAAATTTTAAAATTTAAAAATTTAAATATTAAATTTTAAAAATTTAATTATTAAAACTTTAAATTTTAAAATTTAAAAATTTAAATACTAAATTTAAAAAATTTAATTATTAAAACTTTAAATTTTAAAATTTAAAAATTTAAATACTAAATTTTTAAAATTTAATTATTAAAACTAAATTTTAAAATTTAAAAATTTAAATACTAAATTTTAAAAATTTAATTATTAAAACTTTAAATTTTAAAATTTAAAAATTTAAATACTAAATTTTAAAAATTTAATTATTAAAACTTTTAATTTTAAAATTTAAAAATTTAAATACTAAATTTTAAAAATATAATTATTAAAACTTTAAAATTAAAAATTTAAAAATTTAAATACTAAATTTTAAAAATTTATTTATTAAAATTTTAAATTGTAAAATTTAAAAATTTAAATACTAAATTTTAAAAATTTAATTATTATAATTTTAAATTTTAAAATTTAAATGTTTAAATACTAAATTCTAAAAATTTAATTATTAAAACTTTTAATTTTAAAATTTAAAAATTTAAATACTAAATTTTAAAAATTTAATTATTAAAACTTTAAATTTAAAAATTTAAATAATAAATTTTAAAAATTTAATTATTAAAACTTTAAATTTTAAAATTTTAAAATTTAAATTTTAAAATTTAAAAATTTAAATTTTAAAATTTAAAAATTTAAATACTAAATTTTAAAAAGTTAATTATTAAAACTTTAAATTTAAAAATTTAAATACTAAATTTTAAAAATTTAATTATTAAAACTTTAAATTTTAAAATTTTAAAATTTAAATTTTAAAATTTAAAAATTTAAATTTTAAAATTTAAAAATTTAAATACTAAATTTTAAAAATTTATTTATTAAAACTTTAAATTTAAAAATTTAAATACTAAATTTTAAAAATTTAATTATTAAAACTTTTAATTTTAAAATTTAAAAATTTAAATACTAAATTTTAAAAATTTAATTATTAAAATTTAAATGTTTAAATACTAAATTCCAAAAATTTAATTATTAAAGCTTTAAATTTTAAAATTTATAAATTTTAATACTAAATTTTAAAAATTAATTATTAAAATTTTAAAATTAAAAATTTAAAAATTTAAATACTTAATTTTAAAAATTTATTTATTAAAATTTTAAATTTTAAAATTTAAAAATTTAAATACTAAATTTTAAAAATTTAATTATTGAAACTATAAATTTTAAAATTTAAAAATTTTAATACTAAATTTTAAAAATTTAATTATTAAAACTTTAAACTTAAAAATTTAAATACTAAATTTTAAAAATTTAATTATTAAAACTTTAAATTTTAAAATTTGAATGTTTAAATACTAAATTCTAAAAATTTATTTATTAAAGCTTTAAATTTTAAAATTTATAAATTTAAATACTAAATTTTATAAATTTAATTATTAAAACTTTAAAATTAAAAATTTAAAAATTTAAATACTAAATTTTAAAAATTTATTTATTAAAATTTTAAATTTTAAAATTTATAAATTTAAATACTAAATTTTAAAAATTAATTATTAAAACTTTAAAATTAAAAATTTAAAAATTTAAATACTTAATTTTAAAAATTTATTTATTAAAATTTTAAATTTTAAAATTTAAAAATTTAAATACTAAATTTTAAAAATTTAATTATTGAAAGTTTAAATTTTAAAATTTAAAAATTTAAATACTAAATTTTAAAAATTTAATTATTAAAACTTTAAATTTAAAAATTTAAATACTAAATTTTAAAAATTTAATTATTAAAACTTTATATTTTAAAATTTGAATGTTTAAATACTAAATTCTAAAAATTTAATTATTAAAGCTTTAAATTTTAAAATTTATAAATTTAAATACTAAATTTTAAAAATTTAATTATTAAAACTTTAAAATTAAAAATTTAAAACTTTAAATACTAAATTTTAAAAATTTATGTATTAAAATTTTAAATTTTAAAATTTAAAAATATAAAGACTAAATTTTAAAAATTTAATAATTAAAACTTTAAAATTAAAAATTTAAAAATTTAAATAATAAATTTTAAAAATTTATTTATTAAAATTTTAAATTTTAAAATTTAAAAATTTAAATACTAAATTTTTAAAATTTAATTATTAAAACTAAATTTTAAAATTTAAAAATTTAAATACTAAATTTTAAAAATTTAATTATTAAAACTTTAAATTTTAAAATTTAAAAATTTAAATACTAAATTTTAAAAATTTAATTATTAAAACTTTTAATTTTAAAATTTAAAAATTTAAATACTAAATTTTAAAAATTGAATTATTAAAACTTTAAAATTAAAAATTTAAAAATTTAAATACTAAATTTTAAAAATTTATTTATTAAAATTTTAAATTTTAAAATTTAAAAATTTAAATACTAAATTTTAAAAATTTAATTATTATAATTTTAAATTTTAAAATTTAAATGTTTAAATACTAAATTCTAAAAATTTAATTATTAAAACTTTTAATTTTAAAATTTAAAAATTTAAATACTAAATTTTAAAAATTTAATTATTAAAACTTTAAATTTTAAAATTTAAATGTTTAAATAATAAATTCTAAAAATTTAATTATTAAAGCTTTAAATTTTAAAATTTATAAATTTTAATACTAAATTTTAAAAATTTAATTATTAAAACTTTAAAATTAAAAATTTAAAAATTTAAATACTAAATTTTAAAAATTTATTTATTAAAATTTTAAATTTTAAAATTTAGAAATTTAAATACTAAATTTTAAAAATTTAATTATTAAAACTTTAAATTTTAAAATTTAAAAATTTAAATACTAAATTTTAAAAATTTAATTATTACAACTTTAAATTTAAAAATTTAAATACTAAATTTTAAAAATTTAATTATTAAAACTTTAAATTTTAAAATTTTAATATTTAAATTTTAAAATTTAAAAATTTAAATACTAAATTTTAAAAATTTAATTATTAAAACTTTAAATTTAAAAATTTAAATACTAAATTTTAAAAATTTAATTATTAAAACTTTAAATTTTAAAATTTTAAAATTTAAATTTTAAAAATTTAAATTTTAAAATTTAAAAATTTAAATACTAAATTTTAAAAATTTATTTATTAAAACTTTAAATTTAAAAATTTAAATACTAAATTTTAAAAATTTAATTATTAAAACTTTTAATTTTAAAATTTAAAAATTTAAATACTAAATTTTAAAAATTTAATTATTAAAATTTAAATGTTTAAATACTAAATTCCAAAAATTTAATTATTAAAGCTTTAAATTTTAAAATTTATAAATTTTAATACTAAATTTTAAAAATTAATTATTAAAACTTTAAAATTAAAAATTTAAAAATTTAAATACTTAATTTTAAAAATTTATTTATTAAAATTTTAAATTTTAAAATTTAAAAATTTAAATACTAAATTTTAAAAATTTAATTATTGAAAGTTTAAATATTAAAATTTAAAAATTTAAATACTATATTTTAAAAATTTAATTATTAAAACTTTAAATTTAAAAATTTAAATACTAAATTTTAAAAATTTAATTATTAAAACTTTATATTTTAAAATTTGAATGTTTAAATACTAAATTCTAAAAATTTAATTATTAAAGCTTTAAATTTTAAAATTTATAAATTTAAATACTAAATTTTAAAAATTTAATTATTAAAACTTTAAAATTAAAAATTTAAAAATTTAAATACTAAATTTTAAAAATTTATGTATTAAAATTTTAAATTTTAAAATTTAAAAATATAAAGACTAAATTTTAAAAATTTAATAATTAAAACTTTAAAATTAAAAATTTAAAAATTTAAGTAATAAATTTTAAAAATTTATTTATTAAAATTTTAAATTTTAAAATTTAAAAATTTAAATATTAAATTTTAAAAATTTAATTATTAAAACTTTAAATTTTAAAATTTAAAAATTTAAATACTAAATTTTTAAAATTTATTTATTAAAACTAAATTTTAAAATTTAAAAATTTAAATACTAAATTTTAAAAATTTAATTATTAAAACTTTAAATTTTAAAATTTAAAAATTTAAATAGTAAATTTTAAAAATTTAATTATTAAAACTTTTAATTTTAAAATTTAAAAATTTAAATACTAAATTTTAAAAATTTAATTATTAAAATTTAAATGTTTAAATACTAAATTCCAAAAATTTAATTATTAAAGCTTTAAATTTTAAAATTTATAAATTTTAATACTAAATTTTAAAAATTAATTATTAAAATTTTAAAATTAAAAATTTAAAAATTTAAATACTTAATTTTAAAAATTTATTTATTAAAATTTTAAATTTTAAAATTTAAAAATTTAAATACTAAATTTTAAAAATTTAATTATTGAAACTATAAATTTTAAAATTTAAAAATTTAAATACTAAATTTTAAAAATTTAATTATTAAAACTTTAAATTTAAAAATTTAAATACTAAATTTTAAAAATTTAATTATTAAAACTTTAAATTTTAAAATTTGAATGTTTAAATACTAAATTCTAAAAATTTATTTATTAAAGCTTTAAATTTTAAAATTTATAAATTTAAATACTAAATTTTATAAATTTAATTATTAAAACTTTAAAATTAAAAATTTAAAAATTTAAATACTAAATTTTAAAAATTTATTTATTAAAATTTTAAATTTTAAAATTTATAAATTTAAATACTAAATTTTAAAAATTAATTATTAAAACTTTAAAATTAAAAATTTAAAAATTTAAATACTTAATTTTAAAAATTTATTTATTAAAATTTTAAATTTTAAAATTTAAAAATTTAAATACTAAATTTTAAAAATTTAATTATTGAAAGTTTAAATTTTAAAATTTAAAAATTTAAATACCAAATTTTAAAAATTTAATTATTAAAACCTTAAATTTAAAAATTTAAATACTAAATTTTAAAAATTTAATTATTAAAACTTTAAATTTTAAAATTTGAATGTTTAAATACTAAATTCTAAAAATTTAATTATTAAAGCTTTAAATTTTAAAATTTATAAATTTAAATACTAAATTTTAAAAATTTAATTATTAAAACTTTAAAATTAAAAATTTAAAACTTTAAATACTAAATTTTAAAAATTTATGTATTAAAATTTTAAATTTTAAAATTTAAAAATATAAAGACTAAATTTTAAAAATTTAATAATTAAAACTTTTAAATTAAAAATTTAAAAATTTAAATAATAAATTTTAAAAATTTATTTATTAAAATTTTAAATTTTAAAATTTAAAAATTTAAATATTAAATTTTAAAAATTTAATTATTAAAACTTTAAATTTTAAAATTTAAAAATTTAAATACTAAATTTAAAAAATTTAATTATTAATACTTTAAATTTTAAAATTTAAAAATTTAAATACTAAATTTTTAAAATTTAATTATTAAAACTAAATTTTAAAATTTAAAAATTTAAATACTAAATTTTAAAAATTTAATTATTAAAACTTTTAATTTTAAAATTTAAAAATTTAAATACTAAATTTTAAAAATTTAATTATTAAAACTTTAAAATTAAAAATTTAAAAATTTAAATACTAAATTTTAAAAATTTATTTATTAAAATTTTAAATTTTAAAATTTAAAAATTTAAATACTAAATTTTAAAAATTTAATTATTATAATTTTAAATTTTAAAATTTAAATGTTTAAATACTAAATTCTAAAAATTTAATTATTAAAACTTTTAATTTTAAAATTTAAAAATTTAAATACTAAATTTTAAAAATTTAATTATTAAAACTTTAAATTTTAAAATTTAAATGTTTAAATAATAAATTCTAAAAATTTAATTATTAAAGCTTTAAATTTTAAAATTTATAAATTTTAATACTAAATTTTAAAAATTTAATTATTAAAACTTTAAAATTAAAAATTTAAAAATTTAAATACTAAATTTTAAAAATTTATTTATTAAAATTTTAAATTTTAAAATTTAGAAATTTAAATACTAAATTTTAAAAATTTAATTATTAAAACTTTAAATTTTAAAATTTAAAAATTTAAATACTAAATTTTAAAAATTTAATTATTACAACTTTAAATTTAAAAATTTAAATACTAAATTTTAAAAATTTAATTATTAAAACTTTAAATTTTAAAATTTTAATATTTAAATTTTAAAATTTATAAATTTAAATTTTAAAATTTAAAAATTTAAATACTAAATTTTAAAAATTTAATTATTAAAACTTTAAATTTAAAAATTTAAATACTAAATTTTAAAAATTTAATTATTAAAACTTTAAATTTTAAAATTTTAAAATTTAAATTTTAAAAATTTAAATTTTAAAATTTAAAAATTTAAATACTAAATTTTAAAAATTTATTTATTAAAACTTTAAATTTAAAAATTTAAATACTAAATTTTAAAAATTTAATTATTAAAACTTTTAATTTTAAAATTTAAAAATTTAAATACTAAATTTTAAAAATTTAATTATTAAAATTTAAATGTTTAAATACTAAATTCCAAAAATTTAATTATTAAAGCTTTAAATTTTAAAATTTATAAATTTTAATACTAAATTTTAAAAATTAATTATTAAAACTTTAAAATTAAAAATTTAAAAATTTAAATACTTAATTTTAAAAATTTATTTATTAAAATTTTAAATTTTAAAATTTAAAAATTTAAATACTAAATTTTAAAAATTTAATTATTGAAACTTTAAATTTTAAAATTTAAAAATTTAAATACTAAATTTTAAAAATTTAATTATTAAAACTTTAAATTTAAAAATTTAAATACTAAATTTTAAAAATTTAATTATTAAAACTTTAAATTTTAAAATTTTAAAATTTAAATTTTAAAATTTAAAAATTTAAATTTTAAAATTTAAAAATTTAAATACTAAATTTTAAAAATTTATTTATTAAAACTTTAAATTTAAAAATTTAAATACTAAATTTTAAAAATTTAATTATTAAAACTTTTAATTTTAAAATTTAAAAATTTAAATACTAAATTTTAAAAATTTATTTATTAAAATTTAAATGTTTAAATACTAAATTCCAAAAATTTAATTATTAAAGCTTTAAATTTTAAAATTTATAAATTTAAATACTAAATTTTAAAAATTAATTATTAAGACTTTAAAATTAAAAATTTAAAAATTTAAATACTTAATTTTAAAAATTTATTTATTAAAATTTTAAATTTTAAAATTTAAAAATTTAAATACTAAATTTTAAAAATTTAATTATTGAAAGTTTAAATTTTAAAATTTAAAAATTTAAATACTAAATTTTAAAAATTTAATTATTAAAACTTTAAATTTAAAAATTTAAATACTAAATTTTAAAAATTTAATTATTAAAACTTTAAATTTTAAAATTTGAATGTTTAAATACTAAATTCTAAAAATTTAATTATTAAAGCTTTAAATTTTAAAATTTATAAATTTAAATACTAAATTTTAAAAATTTAATTATTAAAACTTTAAAATTAAAAATTTAAAAATTTAAATACTAAATTTTAAAAATTTATGTATTAAAATTTTAAATTTTAAAATTTAAAAATATAAAGACTAAATTTTAAAAATTTAATAATTAAAACTTTAAAATTAAAAATTTAAAAATTTAAATAATAAATTTTAAAAATTTATTTATTAAAATTTTAAATTTTAAAATTTAAAAATTTAAATATTAAATTTTAAAAATTTAATTATTAAAACTTTAAATTTTAAAATTTAAAAAGTTAAATACTAAATTTAAAAAATTTAATTTTTAATACTTTAAATTTTAAAATTTAAAAATTTAAATACTAAATTTTTAAAATTTAATTATTAAAAGTAAATTTTAAAATTTAAAAATTTAAATACTAAATTTTAAAAATTTAATTATTAAAACTTTAAATTTTAAAATTTAAAAATTTAAATACTAAATTTTAAAAATTTAATTATTAAAACTTTTAATTTTAAAATATAAAAATTTAAATACTAAATTTTAAAAATTTAATTATTAAAACTTTAAAATTAAAAATTTAAAAATTTAAATACTAAATTTTAAAAATTTATTTATTAAAATTTTAAATTTTAAAATTTAAAAATTTAAATACTAAATTTTAAAAATTTAATTATTATAATTTTAAATTTTAAAATTTATAAATTTTAATACTAAATTTTAAAAATTAATTATTAAAATTTTAAAATTAAAAATTTAAAAATTTAAATACTTAATTTTAAAAATTTATTTATTAAAATTTTAAATTTTAAAATTTAAAAATTTAAATACTAAATTTTAAAAATTTAATTATTGAAACTTTAAATTTTAAAATTTAAAAATTTAAATACTAAATTTTAAAAATTTAATTATTAAAACTTTAAATTTAAAAATTTAAATACTAAATTTTAAAAATTTAATTATTAAAACTTTAAATTTTAAAATTTGAATGTTTAAATACTAAATTCTAAAAATTTAATTATTAAAGCTTTAAATTTTAAAATTTATAAATTTAAATATTAAATTTTAAAAATTTAATTATTAAAACTTTAAAATTAAAAATTTAAAAATTTAAATACCAAATTTTAAAAATTTAATTATTAAAACTTTAAATTTAAAAATTTAAATACTAAATTTTAAAAATTTAATTATTAAAACTTTTAATTTTAAAATTTTAAAATTTAAAAATTTAAATACTAAATTTTAAAAATTTAATTATTAAAATTTAAATGTTTAAATACTAAATTCCAAAAATTTAATTATTAAAGCTTTAAATTTTAAAATTTATAAATTTAAATACTAAATTTTAAAAATTTAATTATTAAAACTTTAAAATTAAAAATTTAAAAATTTAAATACTAAATTTTAAAAATTTATGTATTAAAATTTTAAATTTTAAAATTTAAAAATATAAAGACTAAATTTTAAAAATTTAATAATTAAAACTTTAAAATTAAAAATTTAAAAATTTAAATACTAAATTTTAAAAATTTATTTATTAAAATTTTAAATTTTAAAATTTAAAAATTTAAATATTAAATTTTAAAAATTTAATTATTAAAACTTTAAATTTTAAAATTTAAAAATTTAAATACTAAATTTAAAAAATTTAGTTATTAAAACTTTAAATTTTAAAATTTAAAAATTTAAATACTAAATTTTTAAAATTTAATTATTAAAACTAAATTTTAAAATTTAAAAATTTAAATACTAAATTTTAAAAATTTAATTATTAAAACTTTAAATTTTAAAATTTAAAAATTTAAATACTAAATTTTAAAAATTTAATTATTAAAACTTTTAATTTTAAAATTTAAAAATTTAAATACTAAATTTTAAAAATATAATTATTAAAACTTTAAAATTAAAAATTTAAAAATTTAAATACTAAATTTTAAAAATTTAATTATTAAAACTTTAAATTTTAAAATTTATATGTTTAAATAATAAATTCTAAAAATTTAATTATTAAAGCTTTAAATTTTAAAATTTATAAATTTTAATACTAAATTTTAAAAATTTAATTATTAAAACTTTAAAATTAAAAATTTAAAAATTTAAATACTAAATTTTAAAAATTTATTTATTAAAATTTTAAATTGTAAAATTTAAAAATTTAAATACTAAATATTAAAAATTTAATTATTAAAATTTTAAATTTTAAAATTTAAATGTTTAAATACTAAATTCTAAAAATTTAATTATTAAAACTTTTAATTTTAAAATTTAAAAATTTAAATACTAAATTTTAAAAATTTAATTATTAAAACTTTAAATTTTAAAATTTAAATGTTTAAATAATAAATACTAAAAATTTAATTATTAAAGTTTTAAATTTTAAAATTTATAAATTTAAATACTAAATTTTAAAAATTTAATTATTAAAACTTTAAAATTAAAAATTTAAAAATTTAAATACTAAATTTTAAAAATTTATTTATTAAAATTTTAAATTTTAAAATTTAAAAATTTAAATACTAAATTTTAAAAATTTAATTATTAAAATTTTAAATTTTAAAATTTAAATGTTTAAATACTAAATTCTAAAAATTTAATTATTAAAACTTTAAATTTTAAAATTTAAAAATTTAAATACTAAATTTTAAAAATTTAATTATTATAATTTTAAATTTTAAAATTTATAAATTTTAATACTAAATTTTAAAAATTAATTATTAAAATTTTAAAATTAAAAATTTAAAAATTTAAATACTTAATTTTAAAAATTTATTTATTAAAATTTTAAATTTTAAAATTTAAAAATTTAAATACTAAATTTTAAAAATTTAATTATTGAAACTTTAAATTTTAAAATTTAAAAATTTAAATACTAAATTTTAAAAATTTAATTATTAAAACTTTAAATTTAAAAATTTAAATACTAAATTTTAAAAATTTAATTATTAAAACTTTAAATTTTAAAATTTGAATGTTTAAATACTAAATTCTAAAAATTTAATTATTAAAGCTTTAAATTTTAAAATTTATAAATTTAAATATTAAATTTTAAAAATTTAATTATTAAAACTTTAAAATTAAAAATTTAAAAATTTAAATACCAAATTTTAAAAATTTAATTATTAAAACTTTAAATTTAAAAATTTAAATACTAAATTTTAAAAATTTAATTATTAAAACTTTTAATTTTAAAATTTTAAAATTTAAAAATTTAAATACTAAATTTTAAAAATTTAATTATTAAAATTTAAATGTTTAAATACTAAATTCCAAAAATTTAATTATTAAAGCTTTAAATTTTAAAATTTATAAATTTTAATACTAAATTTTAAAAATTAATTATTAAAACTTTAAAATTAAAAATTTAAAAATTTAAATACTTAATTTTAAAAATTTATTTATTAAAATTTTAAATTTTAAAATTTAAAAATTTAAATACTAAATTTTAAAAATTTAATTATTGAAACTTTAAATTTTAAAATTTAAAAATTTAAATACTAAATTTTAAAAATTTAATTATTAAAACTTTAAATTTAAAAATTTAAATACTAAATTTTAAAAATTTAATTATTAAAACTTTAAATTTTAAATTTTGAATGTTTAAATACTAAATTCTAAAAATTTAATTATTAAAGCTTTAAATTTTAAAATTTATAAATTTAAATACTAAATTTTAAAAATTTAATTATTAAAACTTTAAAATTAAAAATTTAAAAATTTAAATACTAAATTTTAAAAATTTATGTATTAAAATTTTAAATTTTAAAATTTAAAAATATAAAGACTAAATTTTAAAAATTTAATAATTAAAACTTTAAAATTAAAAATTTAAAAATTTAAATACTAAATTTTAAAAATTTATTTATTAAAATTTTAAATTTTAAAATTTAAAAATTTAAATATTAAATTTTAAAAATTTAATTATTAAAACTTTAAATTTTAAAATTTAAAAATTTAAATACTAAATTTAAAAAATTTAGTTATTAAAACTTTAAATTTTAAAATTTAAAAACTTAAATACTAAATTTTTAAAATTTAATTATTAAAACTAAATTTTAAAATTTAAAAATTTAAATACTAAATTTTAAAAATTTAATTATTAAAACTTTAAATTTTAAAATTTAAAAATTTAAATACTAAATTTTAAAAATTTAATTATTAAAACTTTAAATTTAAAAATTTAAGTACTAAATTTTAAAAATTTAATTATTAAAACTTTAAATTTTAAAATTTAAAAATTTAAATACTAAATTTTAAAAATTTAATTATTAAAACTTTTAATTTTAAAATTTAAAAATTTAAATACTAAATTTTAAAAATTTAATTATTAAAACTTTAAATTTTAAAATTTAACTGTTTAAATACTAAATTCCAAATATTTAATTATTAAAGCTTTAAATTTTAAAATTTATAAATTTAAATACTAAATTTTAAAAATTTAATTATTAAAACTTTAAAATAAAAATTTAAAAATTTAAATACTAAATTTTAAAAATTTATTTATTAAAATTTTAAATTGTAAAATTTAAAAATTTAAATACTAAATTTTAAAAATTTAATTATTAAAATTTTAAATTTTAAAATTTAAATGTTTAAATACTAAATTCTAAAAATTTAATTATTAAAACTTTTAATTTTAAAATTTAAAAATTTAAATACTAAATTTTAAAAATTTAATTATTAAAACTTTAAATTTTAAAATTTAAATGTTTAAAGAATAAATACTAAAAATTTAATTATTAAAGTTTTAAATTTTAAAATTTATAAATTTAAATACTAAATTTTAAAAATTTAATTATTAAAACTTTAAAATTAAAAATTTAAAAATTTAAATACTAAATTTTAAAAATTTATTTATTAAAATTTTAAATTTTAAAATTTAAAAATTTAAATACTAAATTTTAAAAATTTAATTATTAAAATTTTAAATTTTAAAATTTAAATGTTTAAATACTAAATTCTAAAAATTTAATTATTAAAACTTTTAATTTTAAAATTTAAAAATTTAAATACTAAATTTTAAAAATTTAATTATTAAAACTTTAAATTTTAAAATTTATATGTTTAAATAATAAATTCTAAAAATTTAATTATTAAAGCTTTAAATTTTAAAATTTATAAATTTTAATACTAAATTTTAAAAATTTAATTATTAAAACTTTAAAATTAAAAATTTAAAAATTTAAATACTAAATTTTAAAAATTTATTTATTAAAATTTTAAATTTCAAAATTTAGAAATTTAAATACTAAATTTTAAAAATTTAATTATTAAAACTTTAAATTTTAAAATTTAAAAATTTAAATACTAAATTTTAAATATTTAATTATTAAAACTTTAAATTTAAAAAATTAAATACTAAATTTTAAAAATTTAATTATTGAATCTTTAAATTTTAAAATTTAAAAATTAAAAATTTAAAAATATAAATACTAAATTTTAAAAATTTATTTATTAAAATTTTAAATTTCAAAATTTAGAAATTTAAATACTAAATTTTAAAAATTTAATTATTAAAACTTTAAATTTTAAAATTTAAAAATTTAAATACTAAATTTTAAAAATTTAATTATTAAAACTTTAAATTTAAAAATTTAAATACTAAATTTTAAAAATTTAATTATTAAAACTTTATATTTTAAAATTTTAAAATTTAAATTTTAAAATTTAAAAATTTAAATTTTAAAATTTAAAAATTTAAATTCTAAATTTTAAAAATTTAATTATTAAAACTTTTAATTTTAAAATTTAAAAATTTAAATACTAAATTTTAAAAATTTAATTATTAAAATTTAAATGTTTAAATACTAAATTCCAAAAATTTAATTATTAAAGCTTTAAATTTTAAAATTTATAAATATAAATACTAAATTTTAAAAATTAATTATTAAAACTTTAAAATTAAAAATTTAAAAATTTAAATACTTAATTTTAAAAATTTATTTATTAAAATTTTAAAATTTAAAATTTAAAAATTTAAATACTAAATTTTAAAAATTTATTTATTAAAATTATAAATTTCAAATTTTATAAATTTAAATACTAAATTTTAAAAATTTAAATATTAAAACTTTAAATTTTAAAATTTAAAAATTTAAATACTAAATTTTAAAAATTTAATTATTAAAACATTAAATTTTAAAATTTAAATGTTTAAAAACTAAATTCTAAAAATTTAATTATTAAAGCTTTAAATTTTAAAATTTAAAAATTTAAATACTAAATTTTATAAATTTAATTATTAAAACTTTAAAATTAAAAATTTAAAAATTTAAATACTAAATTTTAAAAATTTATTTATTAAAATTTTAAATTTCAAAATTTATAAATTTAAATACTAAATTTTGAAAAATTTAATTATTAAAACTTTAAATTTTAAAATTTAAAAATTTAAATACTAAATTTTAAAAATTTAATTTTAAAACTTTAAATTTTAAAATTTAAAAATTTAAATACTAAATTTTAAAAGTTTAATAATTAAAACTTTAAAATTAAAAATTTAAAAATTTAAATACTAAATTTTAAATATTTATTTATTAAAATTTTAAATTTTAAAATTTAAAAATTTAAATATTAAATTTTAAAAATTTAATTATTAAAACTTTAAATTTTAAAATTTAAAAATTTAAATACTAAATTTTTAAAATTTAATTATTAAAACTAAATTTTAAAATTTAAAAATTTAAATACTTAATTTTAAAAATTTAATTATTAAAACTTTAAATTTAAAAATTTAAGTACTAAATTTTAAAAATTTAATTATTAAAACTTTAAATTTTAAAATTTAAAAATTTAAATACTAAATTTTAAAAATTTAATTATTAAAACTTTTAATTTTAAAATTTAAAAATTTAAATACTAAATTTTAAAAATTTAATTATTAAAACTTTAAATTTTAAAATTTAAAAATTTAAATACTAAATTTTAAAAATTTAATTATTAAAACTTTTAATTTTAAAATTTAAAAATTTAAATACTAAATTTTAAAAATTTAATTATTAAAATTTAAATGTTTAAATACTAAATTCCAAAAATTTAATTATTAAAGCTTTAAATTTTAAAATTTATAAATTTAAATACTAAATTTTAAAAATTAATTATTAAAACTTTAAAATTAAAAATTTAAAAATTTAAATACTTAATTTTAAAAATTTATTTATTAAAATTTTAAATTTTAAAATTTAAAAATTTAAATACTAAATTTTAAAAATTTAATTATTAAAATTTTAAATTTTAAAATTTAAAAATTTAAACACTAAATTTTAAAAATTTAATTATTAAATCTTTAAATTTAAAAATTTAAATACTAAATTTTAAAAATTTAATTATTAAAACTTTAAATTTTAAAATTTGAATGTTTAAATACTAAATTCTAAAAATTTAATTATTAAAGCTTTAAATTTTAAAATTTATAAATATAAATACTAAATTTTAAAAATTTAATTATTAACACTTTGAAATTAAAAATTTAAATATTTAAATACTAAATTTTAAAAATTTATTTATTAAAATTTTAAATTTTAAAATTTAAAAATTTAAATACTAAATTTTAAAAATTTATTTATTAAAATTATAAATTTCAAAATTTATAAATTTAAATATTAAATTTTAAAAATTTAATTATTAAAACTTTAAATTTTAAAATTTAAAAATTTAAATACTAAATTTTAAAAATTTAATTATTAAAACATTAAATTTTAAAATTTAAATGTTTAAAAACTAAATTCTAAAAATTTAATTATTAAAGCTTTAAAATTAAAAATTTAAAAATTTAAATACTAAATTTTAAAAATTTATTTATTAAAGTTTTAAATTTCAAAATTTATAAATTTAAATACTAAATTTTGAAAAATTTAATTATTAAAACTTTAAATTTTAAAATTAAAAATTTAAATACTAAATTTTAAAAATTTAATTTTAAAACTTTAAATTTTAAAATTTAAAAATATAAATACTAAATTTTAAAAGTTTAATAATTAAAACTTTAAAATTAAAAATTTAAAAATTTAAATACTAAATTTTAAAAATTTATTTATTAAAATTTTAAATTTTAAAATTTAAAAATTTATATATTAAATTTTAAAAATTTAATTATTAAATCTTTAAATTTTAAAATTTAAAAATTTAAATACTAAATTTAAAAAATTTAATTATTAAAACTTTAAATTTTAAAATTTAAAAATTTAAAAATTTAAATACTAAATTTTTAAAATTTAATTATTAAAACTAAATTTTAAAATTTAAAAATTTAAATACTAAATTTTAAAAATTTAATTATTAAAACTTTAAATTTTAAAATTTAACTGTTTAAATACTAAATTCCAAAAATTTAATTATTAAAGCTTTAAATTTTAAAATTTATAAATTTAAATACTAAATTTTAAAAATTTAATTATTAAAACTTTAAAATTAAAAATTTAAACATTTAAATACTAAATTTTAAAAATTTATTTATTAAAATTTTAAATTGTAAAATTTAAAAATTTAAATACTAAATTTTAAAAATTTAATTATTAAAATTTTAAATTTTAAAATTTAAATGTTTAAATACTAAATTCTAAAAATTTAATTATTAAAACTTTTAATTTTAAAATTTATAAATTTAAATACTAAATTTTAAAAATTTAATTATTAAAACTTTAAAATTAAAAATTTAAAAATTTAAATACTAAATTTTAAAAATTTATTTATTAAAATTTTAAATTTTAAAATTTAAAAATTTAAATACTAAATTTTAAAAATTTAATTATTAAAATTTTAAATTTTAAAATTTAAATGTTTAAATACTAAATTCTAAAAATTTAATTATTAAAACTTTTAATTTTAAAATTTAAAAATTTAAATACTAAATTTTAAAAATTTAATTATTAAAATTTTAAATTTTAAAATTTATATGTTTAAATAATAAATTCTAAAAATTTAATTATTAAAGCTTTAAATTTTAAAATTTATAAATTTTAATACTAAATTTTAAAAATTTAATTATTAAAACTTTAAAATTAAAAATTTAAAAATTTAAATACTAAATTTTAAAAATTTATTTATTAAAATTTTAAATTTCAAAATTTAGAAATTTAAATACTAAATTTTAAATATTTAATTATTAAAACTTTAAATTTTAAAATTTAAAAATTTAAATACTAAATTTTAAAAATTTAATTATTAAAACTTTAAATTTAAAAAATTAAATACTAAATTTTAAAAATTTAATTATTGAAACTTTAAATTTTAAAATTTATAAATTAAAAATTTAAAAATATAAATACTAAATTTTAAAAATTTATTTATTAAAATTTTAAATTTCAAAATTTAGAAATTTAAATACTAAATTTTAAAAATTTAATTATTAAAACTTTAAATTTTAAAATTTAAAAATTTAAATACTAAATTTTAAAAATTTAATTATTAAAACTTTAAATTTAAAAATTTAAAAATTTAAATACTAAATTTTAAAAATTTAATTATTAAAACTTTTAATTTTAAAATTTAAAAATTTAAATACTAAATTTTAAAAATTTAATTATTAAAACTTTAAATTTAAAAATTTAAGTACTAAATTTTAAAAATTTAATTATTAAAACTTTAAATTTTAAAATTTAAAAATTTAAATACTAAATTTTAAAAATTTAAATATTAAAACTTTTAATTTTAAAATTTAAAAATTTAAATACTAAATTTTAAAAATTTAATTATTAAAACTTTAAATTTTAAAATTTAACTGTTTAAATACTAAATTCCAAAAATTTAATTATTAAAGCTTTAAATTTTAAAATTTATAAATTTAAATACTAAATTTTAAAAATTTAATTATTAAAACTTTAAAATTAAAAATTTAAAAATTTAAATACTAAATTTTAAATATTTATTTATTAAAATTTTAAATTGTAAAATTTAAAAATTTAAATACTAAATTTTAAAAATTTAATTATTAAAATTTTAAATTTTAAAATTTAAATGTTTAAATACTAAATTCTAAAAATTTAATTATTAAAACTTTTAATTTTTTAAATTTAAAAATTTAAATACTAAATTTTAAAAATTTAATTATTAAAACTTTAAATTTTAAAATTTAAATGTTTAAATAATAAATACTAAAAATTTAATTATTAAAGTTTTAAATTTTAAAATTTATAAAATTAAATACTAAATTTTAAAAATTTAATTATTAAAACTTTAAAATTAAAAATTTAAATACTAAATTTTAAAATTTTATTTATTAAAATTTTAAATTTTAAAATTTAAAAATTTAAATACTAAATTTTAAAAATTTAATTATTAAAATTTTAAATTTTAAAATTTAAATGTTTAAATACTAAATTCTAAAAATTTAATTATTAAAACTTTTAATTTTAAAATTTAAAAATTTAAATACTAAATTTTAAAAATTTAATTATTAAAACTTTTAATTTTAAAATTTAAAAATTTAAATACTAAATTTTAAAAATTTAATTATTAAAATTTAAATGTTTAAATACTAAATTCCAAAAATTTAATTATTAAAGCTTTAAATTTTAAAATTTATAAATTTAAATACTAAATTTTAAAAATTAATTATTAAAACTTTAAAATTAAAAATTTAAAAATTTAAATACTTAATTTTAAAAATTTATTTATTAAAATTTTAAATTTTAAAATTTAAAAATTTAAATACTAAATTTTAAAAATTTAATTATTGAAACTTTAAATTTTAAAATTTAAAAATTTAAATACTAAATTTTAAAAATTTAATTATTAAAACTTTAAAATTAAAAATTTAAAAATTTAAATACTAAATTTTAAAAATTTATTTATTAAAATTTTAAATTTTAAAATTTAAAAATTTAAATACTAAATTTTAAAAATTTAATTATTAAAATTTTAAATTTTAAAATTTAAATGTTTAAATACTAAATTCTAAAAATTTAATTATTAAAACTTTTAATTTTAAAATTTAAAAATTTAAATACTAAATTTTAAAAATTTAATTATTAAAACTTTAAATTTTAAAATTTAAATGTTTAAATAATAAATTCTAAAAATTTAATTATTAAAGCTTTAAATTTTAAAATTTATAAATTTTAATACTAAATTTTGAAAATTTAATTATTAAAACTTTAAAATTAAAAATTTAAAAATTTAAATACTAAATTTTAAAAATTTATTTATTAAAATTTTAAATTTCAAAATTTAGAAATTTAAATACTAAATTTTAAAAATTTAATTATTAAAACTTTAAATTTTAAAATTTAAAAATTTAAATACTAAATTTTAAAAATTTAATTATTAAAACTTTAAATTTGAAAAATTAAATACTAAATTTTAAAAATTTAATTATTAAAACTTTAAATTTTAAAATTTAAAAATTAAAAATTTAAAAATATAAATACTAAATTTTAAAAATTTATTTATTAAAATTTTAAATTTCAAAACTTAGAAATTTAAATACTAAATTTTAAAAATTTAATTATTAAAACTTTAAATTTTAAAATTTAAAAATTTAAATACTAAATTTTAAAAATTTAATTATTAAAACTTTAAATTTTAAAATTTTAAAATTTAAATTTTAAAATTTAAAAATTTAAATTTTAAAATTTAAAAATTTAAATACTAAATTTTAAAAATTTATTTATTAAAACTTTAAATTTAAAAATTTAAATACTAAATTTTAAAAATTTAATTATTAAAACTTTTAATTTTAAAATTTAAAAATTTAAATACTAAATTTTAAAAATTTAATTATTAAAATTTAAATGTTTAAATACTAAATTCCAAAAATTTAATTATTAAAGCTTTAAATTTTAAAATTTATAAATTTAAATACTAAATTTTAAAAATTAATTATTAAAACTTTAAAATTAAAAATTTAAAAATTTAAATACTTAATTTTAAAAATTTATTTATTAAAATTTTAAATTTTAAAATTTAAAAATTTAAATACTAAATTTTAAAAATTTAATTATTGAAACTTTAAATTTTAAAATTTAAAAATTTAAATACTAAATTTTAAAAATTTAATTATTAAAACTTTAAATTTTAAAATTTGAATGTTTAAATACTAAATTCTAAAAATTTAATTATTAAAGCTTTAAATTTTAAAATTTATAAATATAAATACTAAATTTTAAAAATTTAATTATTAACACTTTGAAATTAAAAATTTAAATATTTAAATACTAAATTTTAAAAATTTATTTATTAAAATTTTAAATTTTAAAATTTAAAAATTTAAATACTAAATTTTAAAAATTTATTTATTAAAATTATAAATTTCAAAATTTATAAATTTAAATACTAAATTTTAAAAATTTAATTATTAAAACTTTAAATTTTAAAATTTAAAAATTTAAATACTAAATTTTAAAAATTTAATTATTAAAACATTAAATTTTAAAATTTAAATGTTTAAATACTAAATTCTAAAAATTTAATTATTAAAGCTTTAAATTTTAAAATTTAAAAATTTAAATACTAAATTTTATAAATTAAATTATTAAAACTTTAAAATTAAAAATTTAAAAATTTAAATACTAAATTTTAAAAATTTATTTATTAAAATTTTAAATTTCAAAATTTATAAATTTAAATACTAAATTTTGAAAAATTTAATTATTAAAACTTTAAATTTTAAAATTTAAAAATTTAAATACTAAATTTTAAAAATTTAATTAATAAAACTTTTAATTTTAAAATTTAAAAATTTAAATACTAAATTTTAAAAATTTATTTATTAAAATTTTAAATTTTAAAATTTAAAAATTTATATATTAAATTTTAAAAATTTAATTATTAAATCTTTAAATTTTAAAATTTAAAAATTTAAATACTAAATTTAAAAAATTTAATTATTAAAACTTTAAATTTTAAAATTTAAAAATTTAAAAATTTAAATACTAAATTTTTAAAATTTAATTATTAAAACTAAATTTTAAAATTTAAAAATTTAAATACTAAATTTTAAAAATTTAATTATTAAAACTTTAAATTTAAAAATTTAAGTACTAAATTTTAAAAATTTAATTATTAAAACTTTAAATTTTAAAATTTAAAAATTTAAATACTAAATTTTAAAAATTTAATTAATAAAACTTTTAATTTTAAAATTTAAAAATTTAAATACTAAATTTTAAAAATTTAATTATTAAAACTTTAAATTTTAAAATTTAACTGTTTAAATACTAAATTCCAAAAATTTAATTATTAAAGCTTTAAATTTTAAAATTTATAAATTTAAATACTAAATTTTAAAAATTTAATTATTAAAACTTTAAAATTAAAAATTTAAAAATTTAAATACTAAATTTTAAAAATTTATTTATTAAAATTTTAAATTGTAAAATTTAAAAATTTAAATACTAAATTTTAAAAATTTAATTATTAAAATTTTAAATTTTAAAATTTAAATGTTTAAATACTAAATTCTAAAAATTTAATTATTAAAACTTTTAATTTTAAAATTTATAAATTTAAATACTAAATTTTAAAAATTTAATTATTAAAACTTTAAAATTAAAAATTTAAAAATTTAAATACTAAATTTTAAAAATTTATTTATTAAAATTTTAAATTTTAAAATTTAAAAATATAAATACTAAATTTTAAAAATTTAATTATTAAAATTTTAAATTTTAAAATTTAAATGTTTAAATACTAAATTCTAAAAATTTAATTATTAAAACTTTTAATTTTAAAATTTAAAAATTTAAATACTAAATTTTAAAAATTTAATTATTAAAATTTTAAATTTTAAAATTTATATGTTTAAATAATAAATTCTAAAAATTTAATTATTAAAGCTTTAAATTTTAAAATTTATAAATTTTAATACTAAATTTTAAAAATTTAATTATTAAAACTTTAAAATTAAAAATTTAAAAATTTAAATACTAAATTTTAAAAATTTATTTATTAAAATTTTAAATTTCAAAATTTAGAAATTTAAATACTAAATTTTAAATATTTAATTATTAAAACTTTAAATTTTAAAATTTAAAAATTTAAATACTAAATTTTAAAAATTTAATTTTTAAAACTTTAAATTTAAAAAATTAAATACTAAATTTTAAAAATTTAATTATTGAAACTTTAAATTTTAAAATTTATAAATTAAAAATTTAAAAATTTTAAATACTAAATTTTAAAAATTTATTTATTAAAATTTTAAATTTCAAAATTTAGAAATTTAAATACTAAATTTTAAAAATTTAATTATTAAAACTTTAAATTTTAAAATTTAAAAATTTAAATACTAAATTTTAAAAATTTAATTATTAAAACTTTAAATTTAAAAATTTAAAAATTTAAATACTAAATTTTAAAAATTTAATTATTAAAACTTTTAATTTTAAAATTTAAAAATTTAAATACTAAATTTTAAAAATTTAATTATTAAAACTTTAAATTTAAAAATTTAAGTACTAAATTTTAAAAATTTAATTATTAAAACTTTAAATTTTAAAATTTAAAAATTTAAATACTAAATTTTAAAAATTTAAATATTAAAACTTTTAATTTTAAAATTTAAAAATTTAAATACTAAATTTTAAAAATTTAATTATTAAAACTTTAAATTTTAAAATTTAACTGTTTAAATACTAAATTCCAAAAATTTAATTATTAAAGCTTTAAATTTTAAAATTTATAAATTTAAATACTAAATTTTAAAAATTTAATTATTAAAACTTTAAAATTAAAAATTTAAAAATTTAAATACTAAATTTTAAATATTTATTTATTAAAATTTTAATTTGTAAAATTTAAAAATTTAAATACTAAATTTTAAAAATTTAATTATTAAAATTTTAAATTTTAAAATTTAAATGTTTAAATACTAAATTCTAAAAATTTAATTATTAAAACTTTTAATTTTAAAATTTAAAAATTTAAATACTAAATTTTAAAAATTTAATTATTAAAACTTTAAATTTTAAAATTTAAATGTTTAAATAATAAATACTAAAAATTTAATTATTAAAGTTTTAAATTTTAAAATTTATAAAATTAAATACTAAATTTTAAAAATTTAATTATTAAAACTTTAAAATTAAAAATTTAAATACTAAATTTTAAAATTTTATTTATTAAAATTTTAAATTTTAAAATTTAAAAATTTAAATACTAAATTTTAAAAATTTAATTATTAAAATTTTAAATTTTAAAATTTAAATGTTTAAATACTAAATTCTAAAAATTTAATTATTAAAACTTTTAATTTTAAAATTTAAAAATTTAAATACTAAATTTTAAAAATTTAATTATTAAAACTTTTAATTTTAAAATTTAAAAATTTAAATACTAAATTTTAAAAATTTAATTATTAAAATTTAAATGTTTAAATACTAAATTCCAAAAATTTAATTATTAAAGCTTTAAATTTTAAAATTTATAAATTTAAATACTAAATTTTAAAAATTAATTATTAAAACTTTAAAATTAAAAATTTAAAAATTTAAATACTTAATTTTAAAAATTTATTTATTAAAATTTTAAATTTTAAAATTTAAAAATTTAAATACTAAATTTTAAAAATTTAATAATTGAAACTTTAAATTTTAAAATTTAAAAATTTAAATACTAAATTTTAAAAATTTAATTATTAAAACTTTAAAATTAAAAATTTAAAAATTTAAATACTAAATTTTAAAAATTTATTTATTAAAATTTTAAATTTTAAAATTTAAAAATTTAAATACTAAATTTTAAAAATTTAATTATTAAAATTTTAAATTTTAAAATTTAAATGTTTAAATACTAAATTCTAAAAATTTAATTATTAAAACTTTTAATTTTAAAATTTTAAAATTTAAATTTTAAAATTTAAAAATTTAAATTTTAAAATTTAAAAATTTAAATACTAAATTTTAAAAATTTATTTATTAAAACTTTAAATTTAAAAATTTAAATACTAAATTTTAAAAATTTAATTAATAAAACTTTTAATTTTAAAATTTAAAAATTTAAATACTAAATTTTAAAAATTTAATTATTAAAATTTAAATGTTTAAATACTAAATTCCAAAAATTTAATTATTAAAGTTTTAAATTTTAAAATTTATAAATTTAAATACTAAATTTTAAAAATTAATTATTAAAACTTTAAAATTAAAAATTTAAAAATTTAAATACTTAATTTTAAAAATTTATTTATTAAAATTTTAAATTTTAAAATTTAAAAATTTAAATACTAAATTTTAAAAATTTAATTATTGAAACTTTAAATTTTAAAATTTAAAAATTTAAATACTAAATTTTAAAAATTTAATTATTAAAACTTTAAA
The DNA here is from genome assembly GCF_024364675.1 of Aethina tumida. Taxonomy (NCBI): domain Eukaryota; kingdom Metazoa; phylum Arthropoda; class Insecta; order Coleoptera; family Nitidulidae; genus Aethina; species Aethina tumida. Next base: position 18,130,833 of record NC_065435.1, on the reverse strand, counting down.
TTTTAAAATTTGAATGTTTAAATACTAAATTCTAAAAATTTAATTATTAAAGCTTTAAATTTTAAAATTTATAAATATAAATACTAAATTTTAAAAATTTAATTATTAACACTTTGAAATTAAAAATTTAAATATTTAAATACTAAATTTTAAAAATTTATTTATTAAAATTTTAAATTTTAAAATTTAAAAATTTAAATACTAAATTTTAAAAATTTATTTATTAAAATTATAAATTTCAAAATTTATAAATTTAAATACTAAATTTTAAAAATTTAATTATTAAAACTTTAAATTTTAAAATTTAAAAATTTAAATACTAAATTTTAAAAATTTAATTATTAAAACATTAAATTTTAAAATTTAAATGTTTAAATACTAAATTCTAAAAATTTAATTATTAAAGCTTTAAATTTTAAAATTTAAAAATTTAAATACTAAATTTTATAAATTAAATTATTAAAACTTTAAAATTAAAAATTTAAAAATTTAAATACTAAATTTTAAAAATTTATTTATTAAAATTTTAAATTTCAAAATTTATAAATTTAAATACTAAATTTTGAAAAATTTAATTATTAAAACTTTAAATTTTAAAATTTAAAAATTTAAATACTAAATTTTAAAAATTTAATTTTAAAACTTTAAATTTTAAAATTTAAAAATTTAAATACTAAATTTTAAAAATTTAATAATTAAAACTTTAAAATTAAAAATTTAAAAATTTAAATACTAAATTTTAAAAATTTATTTATTAAAATTTTAAATTTCAAAACTTAGAAATTTAAATACTAAATTTTAAAAATTTAATTATTAAAACTTTAAATTTTAAAATTTAAAAATTTAAATACTAAATTTTAAAAATTTAATTATTAAAACTTTAAATTTAAAAATTTAAATACTAAATTTTAAAAATTTAATTATTAAAACTTTAAATTTTAAAATTTTAAAATTTAAATTTTAAAATTTAAAAATTTAAATTTTAAAATTTAAAAATTTAAATACTAAATTTTAAAAATTTATTTATTAAAACTTTAAATTTAAAAATTTAAATACTAAATTTTAAAAATTTAATTATTAAAACTTTTAATTTTAAAATTTAAAAATTTAAATACTAAATTTTAAAAATTTAATTATTAAAATTTAAATGTTTAAATACTAAATTCCAAAAATTTAATTATTAAAGCTTTAAATTTTAAAATTTATAAATTTAAATACTAAATTTTAAAAATTAATTATTAAAACTTTAAAATTAAAAATTTAAAAATTTAAATACTTAATTTTAAAAATTTATTTATTAAAATTTTAAATTTTAAAATTTAAAAATTTAAATACTAAATTTTAAAAATTTAATTATTGAAACTTTAAATTTTAAAATTTAAAAATTTAAATACTAAATTTTAAAAATTTAATTATTAAAACTTTAAATTTAAAAATTTAAATACTAAATTTTAAAAATTTAATTATTAAAACTTTAAATTTTAAAATTTGAATGTTTAAATACTAAATTCTAAAAATTTAATTATTAAAGCTTTAAATTTTAAAATTTATAAATATAAATACTAAATTTTAAAAATTTAATTATTAACACTTTGAAATTAAAAATTTAAATATTTAAATACTAAATTTTAAAAATTTATTTATTAAAATTTTAAATTTTAAAATTTAAAAATTTAAATACTAAATTTTAAAAATTTATTTATTAAAATTATAAATTTCAAAATTTATAAATTTAAATACTAAATTTTAAAAATTTAATTATTAAAACTTTAAATTTTAAAATTTAAATATTTAAATACTAAATTTTAAAAATTTAATTATTAAAACATTAAATTTTAAAATTTAAATGTTTAAATACTAAATTCTAACAATTTAATTATTAAAGCTTTAAATTTTAAAATTTAAAAATTTAAATACTAAATTTTATAAATTTAATTATTAAAACTTTAAAATTAAAAATTTAAAAATTTAAATACTAAATTTTAAAAATTTATTTATTAAAATTTTAAATTTCAAAATTTATAAATTTAAATACTAAATTTTGAAAAATTTAATTATTAAAACTTTAAATTTTAAAATTTAAAAATTTAAATACTAAATTTTAAAAATTTAATTTTAAAACTTTAAATTTTAAAATTTAAAAATTTAAATACTAAATTTTAAAAATTTAATAATTAAAACTTTAAAATTAAAAATTTAAAAATTTAAATACTAAATTTTAAATATTTATTTATTAAAATTTTAAATTTTAAAATTTAAAAATTTAAATATTAAATTTTAAAAATTTAATTATTAAAACTTTAAATTTTAAAATTTAACTGTTTGAATACTAAATTCCAAAAATTTAATTATTAAAGCTTTAAATTTTAAAATTTATAAATTTAAATACTAAATTTTAAAAATTTAATTATTAAAACTTTAAAATTAAAAATTTAAAAATTTAAATACTAAATTTTAAAAATTTATTTATTAAAATTTTAAATTTTAAAATTTAAAAATTTAAATACTAAATTTTAAAAATTTAATTATTAAAACTTTAAATTTTAAAATTTAACTGTTTAAATACTATATTCCAAAAATTTAATTATTAAAGCTTTAAATTTTAAAATTTATAAATTTAAATACTAAATTTTAAAAATTTAATTATTAAAACTTTAAAATTAAAAATTTAAAAATTTAAATACTAAATTTTAAAAATTTATTTATTAAAATTTTAAATTTTAAAATTTAAAAATTTAAATACTAAATTTTAAAAATTTAATTATTAAAATTTAAAATTTTAAAATTTAAATGTTTAAATACTAAATTCTAAAAATTTAATTATTAAAACTTTTAATTTTAAAATTTAAAAATTTAAATACTAAATTTTAAAAATTTAATTATTAAAACTTTAAATTTTAAAATTTAAATGTTTAAATAATAAATTCTAAAAATTTAATTATTAAAGCTTTAAATTTTAAAATTTATAATTTTAAATACTAAATTTTAAAAATTTAATTATTAAAACTCTAAAATTAAAAATTTAAAAATTTAAATACTAAATTTTAAAAATTTATTTATTAAAATTTTAAATTTCAAAATTTAGAAATTTAAATACTAAATTTTAAAAATTTAATTATTAAAACTTTAAATTTTAAAATTTAAAAATTTAAATACTAAATTTTAAAAATTTAATTATTAAAACTTTAAATTTAAAAATTTAAATACTAAATTTTAAAAATTTAATTATTAAAACTTTAAATTTTAAAATTTTAAAATTTAAATTTTAAAATTTAAAAATTTAAATTTTAAAATTTAAAAATTTAAATACTAAATTTTAAAAATTTAATTATTAAAACTTTAAATTTAAAAATTTAAATACTAAATTTTAAAAATTTAATTATTAAAACTTTTAATTTTAAAATTTAAAAATTTAAATACTAAATGTTAAAAATTTAATTATTAAAATTTAAATGTTTAAATACTAAATTCCAAAAATTTAATTATTAAAGCTTTAAATTTTAAAATTTATAAATTTAAATACTAAATTTTAAAAATTAATTATTAAAACTTTAAAATTAAAAATTTAAAAATTTAAATACTTAATTTTAAAAATTTATTTATTAAAATTTTAAATTTTAAAATTTAAAAATTTAAATACTAAATTTTAAAAATTTAATTATTGAAACTTTAAATTTTAAAATTTAAAAATTTAAATACTAAATTTTAAAAATTTAATTATTAAAACTTTAAATTTAAAAATTTAAACACTAAATTTTAAAAATTTAATTATTAAAACTTTAAATTTTAAAATTTGAATGTTTAAATACTAAATTCTAAAAATTTAATTATTAAAGCTTTAAATTTTAAAATTTATAATTATAAATACTAAATTTTAAAAATTTAATTATTAACACTTTGAAATTAAAAATTTAAATATTTAAATACTAAATTTTAAAAATTTATTTATTAAAATTTTAAATTTTAAAATTTAAAAATTTAAATACTAAATTTTAAAAATTTATTTATTAAAATTATAAATTTCAAAATTTATAAATTTAAATACTAAATTTTAAAAATTTAATTATTAAAACTTTAAATTTTAAAATTTAAATATTTAAATACTAAATTTTAAAAATTTAATTATTAAAATATTAAATTTTAAAATTTAAATGTTTAAATACTAAATTCTAAAAATTTAATTATTAAAGCTTTAAATTTTAAAATTTAAAAATTTAAATACTAAATTTTATAAATTTAATTATTAAAATTTTAAAATTAAAAATTTAAAAATTTAAATACTAAATTTTAAAAATTTATTTATTAAAATTTTAAATTTCAAAATTTATAAATATAAATACTAAATTTTGAAAAATTTAATTATTAAAACTTTAAATTTTAAAATTTAAAAATTTAAATACTAAATTTTAAAAATTTAATTTTAAAACTTTAAATTTTAAAATTTAAAAATTTAAATACTAAATTTTAAAAATTTAATAATTAAAACTTTAAAATTAAAAATTTAAAAATTTAAATACTAAATTTTAAAAATTTATTTATTAAAATTTTAAATTTTAAAATTTAAAAATTTAAATATTAAATTTTAAAAATTTAATTATTAAAACTTTAAATTTTAAGATTTAAAAATTTAAATACTAAATTTTAAAAATTTAATTATTAAAACTTTAAATTTAAAAATTTAAATACTAAATTTTAAAAATTTAATTATTAAAACTTTTAATTTTAAAATTTAAAAATTTAAATACTAAATTTTAAAAATTTAATTATTAAAACTTTTAATTTTAAAATTTAAAAATTTAAATACTAAATTTTAAAAATTTAATTATTAAAACTTTAAATTTTAAAATTTAACTGTTTAAATACTAAATTCCAAAAATTTAATTATTAAAGCTTTAAATTTTAAAATTTATAAATTTAAATACTAAATTTTAAAAATTTAATTATTAAAACTTTAAAATTAAAAATTTAAAAATTTAAATACTAAATTTTAAAAATTTATTTATTAAAATTTTAAATTTTAAAATTTAAAAATTTAAATACTAAATTTTAAAAATTTAATTATTAAAATTTTAAATTTTAAAATTTAAATGTTTAAATACTAAATTCTAAAAATTTAATTATTAAAACTTTTAATTTTAAAATTTAAAAATTTAAATACTAAATTATAAAAATTTAATTATTAAAACTTTAAATTTTAAAATTTAACTGTTTAAATACTAAATTCCAAAAATTTAATTATTAAAGCTTTAAATTTTAAAATTTATAAATTTAAATACTAAATTTTAAAAATTTAATTATTAAAACTTTAAAATTAAAAATTTAAAAATTTAAATACTAAATTTTAAAAATTTATTTATTAAAATTTTAAATTTCAAAATTTATAAATTTAAATACTAAATTTTGAAAAATTTAATTATTAAAACTTTAAATTTTAAAATTTTAAAATTTAAATTTTAAAATTTAAAAATTTAAATACTAAATTTTAAAAATTTAATTATTAAAACTTTAAAATTAAAAATTTAAAAATTTAAATACTAAATTTTAAAAATTTATTTATTAAAATTTTAAATTTTAAAATTTATAAATTTATATACTAAATTTTAAAGATTTAATTATTATAACTTTAAATTTTAAAATTTAAAAATTTAAATACTAAATTTTAAAAATTTAATTTTAAAACTTTAAATTTTAAAATTTAAAAATTTAAATAATAAATTTAATATTTAAAAATTTAAATACTAAATTTTAAAAATTTAATTATTAAAACTTTTAATTATAAAATTTAAAAATTTAAATACTAAATTTTAAAAATTTAATTATTAAAACTTTAAATTTTAAAATTTAAATGTTTAAATTCTAAATTCTAAAAATATAATTATTAAAGCTTTAAATTTTAAAATTTATAAATTTAAATACTAAATTTTAAAAATTTAATTATTAAAACTTTAAAATTAAAAATTTAAAAATTCAAAGACTAAATTTTAAAAATTTATTTATTAAAATTTTAAATTTTAAAATCTAAAAATTTAAATACTAAATTTTAAAAATTTAATTATTAAAACTTTAAATTTTAAAATTAAAATGTCTAAATACTAAATTCTAAAAATTTAATTATTAAAGCCTTAAATTTTAAAATTTATAAATTTAAATACTAAATTTTAAAAATTTAATTTTAAAACATTAAATTTTAAAATTTAAAAATTTAAATACTAAATTTTAAAAATTTAAAAATTTAGATACTAAATTTTAAAAATTTAAAAATTTAAATACTAAATTTTAAAAATTTATTTATTAAAATTTTAAATTTCAAAATTTAGAAATTTAAATACTAAATTTTAAAAATTTAATTATTAAAACTTTAAATTTTAAAATTTAAATGTTTAAATACTAAATTTTAAAAATTTAATTATTAAAACATTAAATTTTAAAATTTAAAAATTTAAATACTAAATTTTAAAAATTTATTTATTAAAATTTTAAATTTCAAAATTTATAAATTTAAATACTAAATTTTGAAAAATTTAATTATTAAAGCTTTAAATTTTAAAATTTATAAATTTAAATACTAAATTTTAAAAATTAATTATTAAAACTTTAAAATTAAAAATTTAAAAATTTAAATACTTAATTTTAAAAATTTATTTATTAAAATTTTAAATTTTAAAATTTAAAAATTTAAATACTAAATTTTAAAAATTTAATTATTAAAACTTTAAATTTTAAAATTTAAAAATTTAAATACTAAATTTTAAAAATTTAATTATTAAAACTTTAAATTTAAAAATTTAAATACTAAATTTAAAAAATTTAATTATTAAAACTTTAAATTTTAAAATTTGATGTTTAAATACTAAATTCTAAAAATTTAATTATTAAAGCTTTAAATTTTAAAATTTATAAATATAAATACTAAATATTAAAAATTTAATTATTAAAACTTTAAATTTTAAAATTTAAAAATTTAAATACTAAATTTTAAAAATTTAATTATTAAAACATTAAATTTTAAAATTTAAAAATTTAAATACTAAATTTTAAAAATTTATTTATTAAAATTTTAAATTTCAAAATTTATAAATTTAAATACTAAATTTTGAAAAATTTAATTATTAAAACTTTAAATTTTAAAATTTTAAAATTTAAATTTTAAAATTTAAAAATTTAAATACTAAATTTTAAAAATTTAATTATTAAAACTTTAAAATTAAAAATTTAAAAATTTAAATACTAAATTTTAAAAATTTATTTATTAAAATTTTAAATTTTAAAATTTATAAATTTAAATACTAAATTTTAAAGATTTAATTATTATAACTTTAAATTTTAAAATTTAAAAATTTAAATACTAAATTTTAAAAATTTAATTATTAAAACTTTTAATTATAAAATTTAAAAATTTAAATACTAAATTTTAAAAATTTAATTATTAAAACTTTAAAATTAAAAATTTAAAAATTCAAAGACTAAATTTTAAAAATTTATTTATTAAAATTTTAAATTTTAAAATCTAAAAATTTAAATACTAAATTTTAAAAATTTAATTATTAAAACTTTAAATTTTAAAATTAAAATGTCTAAATACTAAATTCTAAAAATTTAATTATTAAAGCCTTAAATTTTAAAATTTATAAATTTAAATACTAAATTTTAAAAATTTAATTTTAAAACTTTAAATTTTAAAATTTAAAAATTTAAATACTAAATTTTAAAAATTTAAAAATTTAGATACTAAATTTTAAAAATTTAAAAATTTAAATACTAAATTTTAAAAATTTATTTATTAAAATTTTAAATTTCAAAATTTAGAAATTTAAATACTAAATTTTAAAAATTTAATTATTAAAACTTTAAATTTTAAAATTTAAATGTTTAAATACTAAATTCCAAAAATTTAATTATTAAAGCTTTAAATTTTAAAATTTATAAATTTAAATACTAAATTTTAAAAATTAATTATTAAAACTTTAAAATTAAAAATTTAAAAATTTAAATACTTAATTTTAAAAATTTATTTATTAAAATTTTAAATTTCAAAATTTATAAATTTAAATACTAAATTTTGAAAAATTTAATTATTAAAACTTTAAATTTTAAAATTTAAAAATTTAAATTTTAAAATTTAAAAATTTAAATACTAAATTTTAAAAATTTAATTATTAAAACTTTTAATTTTAAAATTTAAAAATTTAAATACTAAATTTTAAAAATTTAATTATTAAAACTTTTAATTCTAAAATTTAAAAATTTAAATACTAAATTTTAAAAATTTAATTATTAAAACTTTAAATTTTAAAATTTAAATGTCTAAATACTAAATTCTAAAAATTTAATTATTAAAGCTTTAAATTTTAAAATTTATAAATTTAAATACTAAATTTTAAAAATTTAATTATTAAAACTTTAAAATTAAAAATTTAAAAATTTAAATACTAAATTTTAAAAATTTATTTATTAAAATTTTAAATTTTAAAATTTAAAAATTTAAATACTAAATTTTAAAAATTTATTTATTAAAATTTTAAATTTCAAAATTTATAAATTTAAATACTAAATTTTGAAAAATTTAATTATTAAAACTTTAAATTTTAAAATTTAAAAATTTAAAAATTTAAATACTAAATATTTAAAATTTAATTATTAAAACTAAATTTTAAAATTTAAAAATTTAAATACTAAATTTTAAAAATTTAATTATTAAAATTTTAAATTTAAAAATTTAAATACTAAATTTTAAAAATTTAATTATTAAAACTTTAAATTTTAAAATTTAAAAATTTAAATACTTAATTTTAAAAAGTTAATTTTAAAACTTTAAATTTTAAAATTTAAAAACTTAAATACTAAATTTTAAAAATTTAATAATTAAAACTTTATAATTTAAAATTTAAAAATTTAAATACTAAATTTTAAAAATTTATTTATTAAAATTTTAAATTTTAAAATTTAAAAATTTAAATACTAAATTTTAAAAATTTATTTATTAAAATTTTAAATTTCAAAATTTATAAATTTAAATACTAAATTTTGAAAAATTTAATTATTAAAACTTTAAATTTTAAAATTTAAAAATTTAAAAATTTAAATACTAAATATTTAAAATTTAATTATTAAAACTAAATTTTAAAATTTAAAAATTTAAATACTAAATTTTAAAAATTTAATTATTAAAATTTTAAATTTAAAAATTTAAATACTAAATTTTAAAAATTTAATTATTAAAAGTTTTAATTTTAAAATTTAAAAATTTAAATACTAAATTTTAAAAATTTAATTATTAAAACTTTAAGTTTTAAAATTTAACTGTTTAAATACTAAATTCCAAAAATTTAATTATTAAAGCTTTAAATTTTAAAATTTATAAATTTAAATACTAAATTTTAAAAATTTAATTATTAAAACTTTAAAATTAAAAATTTAAAAATTTAAATACTAAATTTTAAAAATTTATTTATTAAAATTTTAAATTTTAAAATTTAAAAATTTAAATACTAAATTTTAAAAATTTAATTATTAAAATTTTAAATTTTAAAATTTAAATGTTTAAATACTAAATTCTAAAAATTTAATTATTAAAACTTTTAATTTAAAAATTTAAAAATTTAAATACTAAATTTTAAAAATTTAATTATTAAAACTTTAAATTTTAAAATTTAACTGTTTAAATACTAAATTCCAAAAATTTAATTATTAAAGCTTTAAATTTTAAAATTTATAAATTTAAATACTAAATTTTAAAAATTTAATTATTAAAACTTTAAAATTAAAAATTTAAAAATTTAAATACTAAATTTTAAAAATTTATTTATTAAAATTTTAAATTTCAAAATTTATAAATTTAAATACTAAATTTTGAAAAATTTAATTATTAAAACTTTAAATTTTAAAATTTTAAAATTTAAATTTTAAAATTTAAAAATTTAAATACTAAATTTTAAAAATTTAATTATTAAAACTTTTAATTTTAAAATTTAAAAATTTAAATACTAAATTTTAAAAATTTAATTATTAAAACTTTAAATTTTAAAATTTAAATGTCTAAATAATAAATTCTAAAAATTTAATTATTAAAACTTTAAATTTTAAAATTTAAAAATTTAAATTTTAAAATTTAAAAATTTAAATACTAAATTTTAAAAATTTAATTATTAAAACTTTTAATTTTAAAATTTAAAAATTTAAATACTAAATTTTAAAAATTTAATTATTAAAACTTTTAATTCTAAAATTTAAAAATTTAAATACTAAATTTTAAAAATTTAATTATTAAAACTTTAAATTTTAAAATTTAAATGTCTAAATACTAAATTCTAAAAATTTAATTATTAAAGCTTTAAATTTTAAAATTTATAAATTTAAATACTAAATTTTAAAAATTTAATTATTAAAACTTTAAAATTAAAAATTTAAAAATTTAAATACTAAATTTTAAAAATTTATTTATTAAAATTTTAAATTTTAAAATTTAAAAATTTAAATACTAAATTTTAAAAATTTATTTATTAAAATTTTAAATTTCAAAATTTATAAATTTAAATACTAAATTTTGAAAAATTTAATTATTAAAACTTTAAATTTTAAAATTTAAAAATTTAAAAATTTAAATACTAAATATTTAAAATTTAATTATTAAAACTAAATTTTAAAATTTAAAAATTTAAATACTAAATTTTAAAAATTTAATTATTAAAATTTTAAATTTAAAAATTTAAATACTAAATTTTAAAAATTTAATTATTAAAACTTTAAATTTTAAAATTTAAAAATTTAAATACTTAATTTTAAAAAGTTAATTTTAAAACTTTAAATTTTAAAATTTAAAAACTTAAATACTAAATTTTAAAAATTTAATAATTAAAACTTTATAATTTAAAATTTAAAAATTTAAATACTAAATTTTAAAAATTTATTTATTAAAATTTTAAATTTTAAAATTTAAAAATTTAAATACTAAATTTTAAAAATTTATTTATTAAAATTTTAAATTTCAAAATTTATAAATTTAAATACTAAATTTTGAAAAATTTAATTATTAAAACTTTAAATTTTAAAATTTAAAAATTTAAAAATTTAAATACTAAATATTTAAAATTTAATTATTAAAACTAAATTTTAAAATTTAAAAATTTAAATACTAAATTTTAAAAATTTAATTATTAAAATTTTAAATTTAAAAATTTAAATACTAAATTTTAAAAATTTAATTATTAAAAGTTTTAATTTTAAAATTTAAAAATTTAAATACTAAATTTTAAAAATTTAATTATTAAAACTTTAAATTTTAAAATTTAACTGTTTAAATACTAAATTCCAAAAATTTAATTATTAAAGCTTTAAATTTTAAAATTTATAAATTTAAATACTAAATTTTAAAAATTTAATTATTAAAACTTTAAAATTAAAAATTTAAAAATTTAAATACTAAATTTTAAAAATTTATTTATTAAAATTTTAAATTTTAAAATTTAAAAATTTAAATACTAAATTTTAAAAATTTAATTATTAAAATTTTAAATTTTAAAATTTAAATGTTTAAATACTAAATTCTAAAAATTTAATTATTAAAACTTTTAATTTAAAAATTTAAAAATTTAAATACTAAATTTTAAAAATTTAATTATTAAAACTTTAAATTTTAAAATTTAACTGTTTAAATACTAAATTCCAAAAATTTAATTATTAAAGCTTTAAATTTTAAAATTTATAAATTTAAATACTAAATTTTAAAAATTTAATTATTAAAACTTTAAAATTAAAAATTTAAAAATTTAAATACTAAATTTTAAAAATTTATTTATTAAAATTTTAAATTTCAAAATTTATAAATTTAAATACTAAATTTTGAAAAATTTAATTATTAAAACTTTAAATTTTAAAATTTTAAAATTTAAATTTTAAAATTTAAAAATTTAAATACTAAATTTTAAAAATTTAATTATTAAAACTTTTAATTTTAAAATTTAAAAATTTAAATACTAAATTTTAAAAATTTAATTATTAAAACTTTAAATTTTAAAATTTAAATGTCTAAATAATAAATTCTAAAAATTTAATTATTAAAACTTTAAATTTTAAAATTTAAAAATTTAAAAATTTAAATACTAAATTTTTAAAATTTAATTATTAAAACTAAATTTTAAAATTTAAAAATTTAAATACTAAATTTTAAAAATTTAATTATTAAAACTTTAAATTTAAAAATTTAAATACTAAATTTTAAAAATTTAATTATTAAAACTTTAAATTTTAAAATTTAAAAATTTAAATACTAAATTTTAAAAATTTAATTATTAAAACTTTTAATTTTAAAATTTAAAAATTTAAATACTAAATTTTAAAAATTTAATTATTAAAACTTTAAATTTTAAAATTTAACTGTTTAAATACTAAATTCCAAAAATTTAATTATTAAAGCTTTAAATTTTAAAATTTATAAATTTAAATACTAAATTTTAAAAATTTAATTATTAAAACTTTAAAATTAAAAAATTAAAAATTTAAATACTAAATTTTAAAAATTTATTTATTAAAATTTTAAATTTTAAAATTTAAAAATTTAAATACTAAATTTTAAAAATTTAATTATTAAAATTTTAAATTTTAAAATTTAAATTTTTAAATACTAAATTCTAAAAGTTTAATTATTAAAACTTTTAATTTTAAAATTTAAAAATTTAAATACTAAATTTTAAAAATTTAATTATTAAAACTTTAAATTTTAAAATTTAAATGTTTAAATAATAAATTCTAAAAATTTAATTATTAAAGCTTTAAATTTTAAAATTTATAAATTTTAATACTAAATTTTAAAAATTTAATTATTAAAACTTTAAAATTAAAAATTTAAAAATTTAAACACTAAATTTTAAAAATTTATTTGTTAAAATTTTAAATTTCAAAATTTAGAAATTTAAATACTAAATTTTAAAAATTTAATTATTAAAACTTTAAATTTTAAAATTTAAAAATTTAAATACTAAATTTTAAAAATTTAATTATTAAAATTTTAAATTTAAAAATTTAAATACTAAATTTTAAAAATTTAATTATTAAAACTTTAAATTTTAAAATTTAAATGTTTAAATACTAAATTCCAAAAATTTAATTATTAAAGCTTTAAATTTTAAAATTTAAAAATTTAAATACTAAATTTTAAAAATATATTTATTAAAATTATAAATTTCAAAATTTATAAATTTAAATACTAAATTTTAAAAATTTAATTATTAAAACTTTAAATTTTTAAATTTAACTGTTTAAATACTAAATTCCAAAAATTTAATTATTAAAGCTTTAAATTTTAAAATTTATAAATTTAAATACTAAATTTTAAAAATTAATTATTAAAACTTTAAAATTAAAAATTTAAATATTTAAATACTTAATTTTAAAAATTTATTTATTAAAATTTTAAATTTTAAAATTTAAAAATTTAAATACTAAATTTTAAAAATTTAATTATTAAAACTTTAAATTTAAAAATTTAAATACTAAATTTTAAAAATTTAATTATTAAAACTTTAAATTTTAAAATTTAAAAATTTAAATACTAAATTTTAAAAATTTAATTATTAAAACTTTAAATTTAAAAATTTAAATACTAAATTTTAAAAATTTAATTATTAAAACTTTAAATTTTAAAATTTAAATGTTTAAATAATAAATTCCAAAAATTTAATTATTAAAGCTTTAAATTTTAAAATTTTTAAATTTATAAATTTTAAAATTTAAAAATTTAAATTTTAAAATTTAAAAATTTAAATACTAAATTTTAAAAATTTATTTATTAAAATTTTAAATTTTAAAATTTATAAATTTAAATACTAAATTTTAAAGATTTAATTATTATAACTTTAAATTTTAAAATTTAAAAATTTAAATACTAAATTTTAAAAATTTAATTTTAAAACTTTAAATTTTAAAATTTAAAAATTTAAATTTTAAAATTTAAAAATTTAAATACTAAATTTTAAAAATTTAATTATTAAAAATTTAAATACTAAATTTTAAAAATTTAATTATTAAAACTTTAAATTTAAAAATTTAAATACTAAATTTTAAAAATTTAATTATTATAACTTTTAATTTTAAAATTTAAAAATTTAAATACTAAATTTTAAAAATTTAATTATTAAAACTTTAAATTTTAAAATTTAAATGTTTAAATTCTAAATTCTAAAAATTTAATTATTAAAGCTTTAAATTTTAAAATTTATAAATTTAAATACTAAATTTTAAAAATTTAATTATTAAAACTTTAAAATAAAAAATTTAAAAATTCAAAGACTAAATTTTAAAAATTTATTTATTAAAATTTTAAATTTTAAAATCTAAAAATTTAAATACTAAATTTTAAAAATTTAATTATTAAAACTTTAAATTTTAAAATTAAAATGTCTAAATACTAAATTCTAAAAATTTAATTATTAAAGCCTTAAATTTTAAAATTTATAAATTTAAATACTAAATTTTAAAAATTTAATTTTAAAACTTTAAATTTTAAAATTTAAAAATTTAAATACTAAATTTTAAAAATTTAAAAATTTAGATACTAAATTTTAAAAATTTAAAAACTTAAATACTAAATTTTAAAAATTTATTTATTAAAATTTTAAATTTCGAAATTTAGAAATTTAAATACTAAATTTTAAAAATTTAATTATTAAAACTTTTAATTTTAAAATTTAAAAATTTAAATACTAAATTTTAAAAATTTAATTATTAAAACTTTAAATTTTAAAATTTGATGTTTAAATACTAAATTCTAAAAATTTAATTATTAAAGCTTTAAATTTTAAAATTTATAAATATAAATACTAAATTTTAAAAATTTAATTATTAACACATTGAAATTAAAAATTTAAAATTTTAAATACTAAATTTTAAAAATTTATTTATTAAAATTATAAATTTCAAAATTTATAAATATAAATACTAAATTTTAAAAATTTAATTATTAAAACTTTAAATTTTAAAATTTAAAAATTTAAATACTAAATTTTAAAAATTTAATTATTAAAACATTAAATTTTAAAATTTAAAAATTTAAATACTAAATTTTAAAAATTTATTTATTAAAATTTTAAATTTCAAAATTTATAAATTTAAATACTAAATTTTGAAAAATTTAATTATTAAAACTTTAAATTTTAAAATTTTAAAATTTAAATTTTAAAATTTAAAAATTTAAATACTAAATTCTAAAAATTTAATTATTAAAGCCTTAAATTTTAAAATTTATAAATTTAAATACTAAATTTTAAAAATTTAATTTTAAAACTTTAAATTTTAAAATTTAAAAATTTAAATACTAAATTTTAAAAATTTAAAAATTTAGATACTAAATTTTAAAAATTTAAAAATTTAAATACTAAATTTTAAAAATTTATTTATTAAAATTTTAAATTTCGAAATTTAGAAATTTAAATACTAAATTTTAAAAATTTAATTATTAAAACTTTAAATTTTAAAATTTAAAAATTTAAGTACAAAATTTTAAAATTTTAATTATTAAAACTTTAAATTTAAAAATTTAAATACTAAATTTTAAAAATTTAATTATTAAAACTTTTAATTTTAAAATTTAAAAATTAAAATACTAAATTTTAAAAATTTAATTATTAAAACTTTAAATTTTAAAATTTAAATGTTTAAATACTAAATTCCAAAAATTTAAATATTAAAGCTTTAAATTTTAAAATTTATAAATTTAAATACTAAATTTTAAAAATTAATTATTAAAACTTTAAAATTAAAAATTTAAAAATTTAAATACTTAATTTTAAAAATTTATTTATTAAAATTTTAAATTTTAAAATTTAAAAATTTAAATACTAAATTTTAAAAATTTAATTATTAAAACTTTAAATTTAAAAATTTAAATACTAAATTTTAAAAATTTAATTATTATAACTTTAAATTTTAAAATTTGATGTTTAAATACTAAATTCTAAAAATTTAATTATTAAAGCTTTAAATTTTAAAATTTATAAATATAAATACTAAATTTTAAAAATTTAATTATTAACACATTGAAATTAAAAATTTAAAAATTTAAATACTAAATTTTAAAAATTTATTTATTAAAATTTTAAATTTTAAAATTTAAAAATTTAAATACTAAATTTTAAAAATTTATTTATTAAAATTATAAATTTCAAAATTTATAAATATAAATACTAAATTTTAAAAATTTAATTATTAAAACTTTAAATTTTAAAATTTAAAAATTTAAATACTAAATTTTAAAAATTTAATTATTAAAACATTAAATTTTAAAATTTAAAAATTTAAATACTAAATTTTAAAAATTTATTTATTAAAATTTTAAATTTCAAAATTTATAAATTTAAATACTAAATTTTGAAAAATTTAATTATTAAAACTTTAAATTTTAAAATTTTAAAATTTAAATTTTAAAATTTAAAAATTTAAATACTAAATTTTAAAAATTTAATTATTAAAACTTTTAATTTTAAAATTTAAAAATTTAAATACTAAATTTTAAAAATTTAATTATTAAAACTTTTAATTTTAAAATTTAAAAATTTAAATGCTAAATTTTAAAAATTTAATTATTAAAACTTTAAATTTTAAAATTTAAATGTCTGAATACTAAATTCTAAAAATTTAATTATTAAAGCTTTAAATTTTAAAATTTATAAATTTAAATACTAAATTTTAAAAATTTTATTATTAAAACTTTAAAATTAAAAATTTAAAAATTTAAATACTAAATTTTAAAAATTTATTTATTAAAATTTTAAATTTTAAAATTTAAAAATTTAAATATTAAATTTTAAAAATTTAATTATTAAAACTTTAAATTTTAAAATTTAAAAATTTAAATACTAAATTTTAAAAAGTTAATTTTAAAACTTTAAATTTTAAAATTTAAAAATTTAAATACTAAATTTTAAAAATTTAATAATTAAAACTTTAAAATTTAAAATTTAAAAATTTAAATACTAAATTTTAAAAATTTATTTATTAAAATTTTAAATTTTAAAATTTAAAAATTTAAATACTAAATTTTAAAAATTTAATTATTAAAATTTTAAATTTTAAAATTTAAATGTTTAAATACTAAATTCTAAAAATTTAATTATTAAAACTTTTAATTTTAAAATTTAAAAATTTAAATACTAAATTTTAAAAATTTAATTATTAAAACTTTAAATTTTAAAATTTAACTGTTTAAATACTAAATTCCAAAAATTTAATTATTAAAGCTTTAAATTTTAAAATTTATAAATTTAAATACTAAATTTTAAAAATTTAATTATTAAAACTTTAAAATTAAAAATTTAAAAATTTAAATACTAAATTTTAAAAATTTATTTATTAAAATTTTAAATTTCAAAATTTATAAATTTAAATACTAAATTTTGAGAAATTTAATTATTAAAACTTTAAATTTTAAAATTTTAAAATTTAAATTTTAAAATTTAAAAATTTAAATACTAAATTTTAAAAATTAAATTATTAAAACTTTTAATTTTAAAATTTAAAAATTTAAATACTAAATTTTAAAAATTTAATTATTAAAACTTTAAATTTTAAAATTTAAATGTCTAAATACTAAATTCTAAAAATTTAATTATTAAAACTTTAAATTTTAAAATTTAAAAATTTAAAAATTTAAATACTAAATTTTTAAAATTTAATTATTAAAACTAAATTTTAAAATTTAAAAATTTAAATACTAAATTTTAAAAATTTAATTATTAAAACTTTAAATTTAAATACTAAATTTTAAAAATTTAATTATTAAAACTTTAAATTTTAAAATTTAAAAATTTAAATACTAAATTTTAAAAATTTAATTATTAAAACTTTTAATTTTAAAATTTAAAAATTTAAATACTAAATTTTAAAAATTTAATTATTAAAACTTTAAATTTTAAAATTTAACTGTTTAAATACTAAATTCCAAAAATTTAATTATTAAAGCTTTAAATTTTAAAATTTAAAAATTTAAATACTAAATTTTAAAAATTTAATTATTAAAACTTTAAAATTAAAAATTTAAAAATTTAAATACTAAATTTTAAAAATTTATTTATTAAAATTTTAAATTTTAAAATTTAAAAATTTAAATACTAAATTTTAAAAATTTAATTATTAAAATTTTAAATTTTAAAATTTAAATTTTTAAATACTAAATTCTAAAAGTTTAATTATTAAAACTTTTAATTTTAAAATTTAAAAATTTAAATACTAAATTTTAAAAATTTAATTATTAAAACTTTAAATTTTAAAATTTAAATGTTTAAATAATAAATTCTAAAAATTTAATTATTAAAGCTTTAAATTTTAAAATTTATAAATTTTAATACTAAATTTTAAAAATTTAATTATTAAAACTTTAAAATTAAAAATTTAAAAATTTAAACACTAAATTTTAAAAATTTATTTATTAAAATTTTAAATTTCAAAATTTAGAAATTTAAATACTAAATTTTAAAAATTTAATTATTAAAACTTTAAATTTTAAAATTTAAAAATTTAAATACTAAATTTTAAAAATTTAATTATTAAAACTTTAAATTTAAAAATTTAAATACTAAATTTTAAAAATTTAATTATTAAAACTTTAAATTTTAAAATTTAAATGTTTAAATACTAAATTCCAAAAATTTAATTATTAAAGTTTTAAATTTTAAAATTTATAAATTTAAATACTAAATTTTAAAAATTAATTATTAAAACTTTAAAATTAAAAATTTAAAAATTTAAATACTTAATTTTAAAAATTTATTTATTAAAATTTTAAATTTTAAAATTTAAAAATTTAAATACTAAATTTTAAAAATTTATTTATTAAAATTATAAATTTCAAAATTTATAAATTTAAATACTAAATTTTAAAAATTTAATTATTAAAACTTTAAATTTTAAAATTTAACTGTTTAAATACTAAATTCCAAAAATTTAATTTTTAAAGCTTTATATTTTAAAATTTATAAATTTAAATACTAAATTTTAAAAATTAATTATTAAAACTTTAAAATTAAAAATTTAAAAATTTAAATACTTAATTTTAAAAATTTATTTATTAAAATTTTAAATTTTAAAATTTAAAAATTTAAATACTAAATTTTAAAAATTTATTTATTAAAATTATAAATTTCAAAATTTATAAATTTAAATACTAAATTTTAAAAATTTAATTATTAAAATTTTAAAATTTAAATGTTTAAATACTAAATTCTAAAAAATTTAATTATTAAAACTTTTAATTTTAAAATTTAAAAATTTAAATACTAAATTTTAAAAATTTAATTATTAAAACTTTAAATTTTAAAATTTAAATGTTTAAATAATAAATTCTAAAAATTTAATTATTAAAGCTTTAAATTTTAAAATTTATAAATTTTAATACTAAATTTTAAAAATTTAATTATTAAAACTTTAAAATTAAAAATTTAAAAATTTAAACACTAAATTTTAAAAATTTATTTATTAAAATTTTAAATTTCAAAATTTAGAAATTTAAATACTACATTTTAAAAATTTAATTATTAAAACTTTAAATTTTAAAATTTAAAAATTTAAATACTAAATTTTAAAAATTTAATTATTAAAACTTTAAATTTTAAAATTTAAATGTTTAAATACTAAATTCCAAAAATTTAATTATTAAAGCTTTAAATTTTAAAATTTATAAATTTAAATACTAAATTTTAAAAATTAATTATTAAAACTTTAAATTTAAAAATTTAAAAATTTAAATACTTAATTTTAAAAATTTATTTATTAAAATTTTAAATTTTAAAATTTAAAAATTTAAATACTAAATTTTAAAAATTTATTTATTAAAATTATAAATTTCAAAATTTATAAATTTAAATACTAAATTTTAAAAATTTAATTATTAAAATTTTAAATTTTAAAATTTAAATGTTTAAATACTAAATTCTAAAAATTTAATTATTAAAACTTTTAATTTTAAAATTTAAAAATTTAAATACTAAATTTTAAAAATTTAATTATTAAAACTTTAAATTTTAAAATTTAAAAATTTAAATACTAAATTTTAAAAATTTAATTATTAAAACTTTAAATTTAAAAATTTAAATACTAAATTTTAAAAATTTAATTATTAAAACTTTAAATTTTAAAATTTAAATGTTTAAATACTAAATTCCAAAAATTTAATTATTAAAGCTTTAAATTTTAAAATTTATAAATTTAAATACTAAATTTTAAAAATTAATTATTAAAACTTTAAAATTAAAAATTTAAAAATTTAAATACTTAATTTTAAAAATTTATTTATTAAAATTTTAAATTTTAAAATTTAAAAATTTAAATACTAAATTTTAAAAATTTATTTATTAAAATTATAAATTTCAAAATTTATAAATTTAAATACTAAATTTTAAAAATTTAATTATTAAAACTTTAAATTTTAAAATTTAACTGTTTAAATACTAAATTCCAAAAATTTAATTTTTAAAGCTTTAAATTTTAAAATTTATAAATTTAAATACTAAATTTTAAAAATTAATTATTAAAACTTTAAAATTAAAAATTTAAAACTTTAAATACTTAATTTTAAAAATTTATTTATTAAAATTTTAAATTTTAAAATTTAAAAATTTAAATACTAAATTTTAAAAATTTATTTATTAAAATTATAAATTTAAATACTAAATTTTAAAAATTTAATTATTAAAATTTTAAAATTTAAATGTTTAAATACTAAATTCTAAAAAATTTAATTATTAAAACTTTTAATTTTAAAATTTAAAAATTTAAATACTAAATTTTAAAAATTTAATTATTGAAACTTTAAATTTTAAAATTTAAATGTTTAAATAATAAATTCTAAAAATTTAATTATTAAAGCCTTAAATTTTAAAATTTATAAATTTTAATACTAAATTTTAAAAATTTAATTATTAAAACTTTAAAATTAAAAATTTAAAAATTTAAACACTAAATTTTAAAAATTTATTTATTAAAATTTTAAATTTCAAAATTTAGAAATTTAAATACTACATTTTAAAAATTTAATTATTAAAACTTTAAATTTTAAAATTTAAAAATTGAAATACTAAATTTTAAAAATTTAATTATTAAAACTTTAAATTTTAAAATTTAAATGTTTAAATACTAAATTCCAAAAATTTAATTATTAAAGCTTTAAATTTTAAAATTTATAAATTTAAATACTAAATTTTAAAAATTAATTATTAAAACTTTAAAATTAAAAATTTAAAAATTTAAATACTTAATTTTAAAAATTTATTTATTAAAATTTTAAATTTTAAAATTTAAAAATTTAAATACTAAATTTTAAAAATTTATTTATTAAAATTATAAATTTCAAATTTTATAAATTTAAATACTAAATTTTAAAAATTTAATTATTAAAATTTTAAATTTTAAAATTTAAATGTTTAAATACTAAATTCTAAAAATTTAATTATTAAAACTTTAAAATTAAAAATTTAAAAATTTAAATACTAAATTTTAAAAATTTATTTATTAAAATTTTAAATTTCAAAATTTATAAATTTAAATACTAAATTTTGAAAAATTTAATTATTAAAACTTTAAATTTTAAAATTTGAAAATTTAAATACTAAATTTAAAAAATTTAATTATTAAAACTTTAAATTTTAAAATTTAAAAATTTAAAAATTTAAATACTAAATTTTTAAAATTTAATTATTAAAACTAAATTTTAAAATTTAAAAATTTAAATACTAAATTTTAAAAATTTAATTATTAAAGCTTTAAATTTTTAAATTTATAAATTTTAATACTAAATTTTAAAAATTTAATTATTAAAACTTTAAATTTAAAAATTTAAATACTAAATTTTAAAAATTTAATTATTAAAACTTTAAATTTTAAAATTTTAAAATTTAAATTTTAAAATTTAAAAATTTAAATTTTAAAATTTAAAAATTTAAATACTAAATTTTAAAAATTTATTTATTAAAATTATAAATTTCAAAATTTATAAATTTAAATACTAAATTTTAAAAATTTAATTATTAAAACTTTAAATTTTAAAATTTAACTGTTTAAATACTAATTTCCAAAAATTTAATTATTAAAGCTTTAAATTTTAAAATTTATAAATTTAAATACTAAATTTTAAAAATTTAATTATTAAAACTTTAAAATTAAAAATTTAAAAATTTAAATACTAAATTTTAAAAATTTATTTATTAAAATTTTAAATTTTAAAATTTATAAATTTAAATACTAAATTTTAAAGATTTAATTATTATAACTTTAAATTTTAAAATTTAAAAATTTAAATACTAAATTTTAAAAATTTAATTTTAAAACTTTAAATTTTAAAATTTAAAAATTTAAATAATAAATTTTAAAATTTAAAAATTTAAATACAAAATTTTAAAAATTTAATTATTATAACTTTTAATTTTAAAATTTAAAAATTTAAATACTAAATTTTAAAAATTTATTTATTAAAATTATAAATTTCAAAATTTATAAATTTAAATACTAAATTTTAAAAATTTAATTATTAAAATTTTAAAATTTAAATGTTTAAATACTAAATTCTAAAAAATTTAATTATTAAAACTTTTAATTTTAAAATTTAAAAATTTAAATACTAAATTTTAAAAATTTAATTATTGAAACTTTAAATTTTAAAATTTAAATGTTTAAATAATAAATTCTAAAAATTTAATTATTAAAGCTTTAAATTTTAAAATTTATAAATTTTAATACTAAATTTTAAAAATTTAATTATTAAAACTTTAAAATTAAAAATTTAAACACTAAATTTTAAAAATTTATTTATTAAAATTTTAAATTTCAAAATTTAGAAATTTAAATACTACATTTTAAAAATTTAATTATTAAAACTTTAAATTTTAAAATTTAAAAATTTAAATACTAAATTTTAAAAATTTAATTATTAAAACTTTAAATTTTAAAATTTAAATGTTTAAATACTAAATTCCAAAAATTTAATTATTAAAGCTTTAAATTTTAAAATTTATAAATTTAAATACTAAATTTTAAAAATTAATTATTAAAACTTTAAAATTAAAAATTTAAAAATTTAAATACTTAATTTTAAAAATTTATTTATTAAAATTTTAAATTTTAAAATTTAAAAATTTAAATACTAAATTTTAAAAATTTATTTATTAAAATTATAAATTTCAAATTTTATAAATTTAAATACTAAATTTTAAAAATTTAATTATTAAAATTTTAAATTTTAAAATTTAAATGTTTAAATACTAAATTCTAAAAATTTAATTATTAAAACTTTAAAATTAAAAATTTAAAAATTTAAATACTAAATTTTAAAAATTTATTTATTAAAATTTTAAATTTCAAAATTTATAAATTTAAATACTAAATTTTGAAAAATTTAATTATTAAAACTTTAAATTTTAAAATTTTAAAACTTAAATTTTAAAATTTAAAAATTTAAATACTAAATTTTAAAAATTTAATTATTAAAACTTTTAATTTTAAAATTTAAAAATTTAAATACTAAATTTTAAAAATTTAATTATTAAAACTTTAAATTTTAAAATTTAAATGTCTAAATACTAAATTCTAAAAATTTAATTATTAAAACTTTAAATTTTAAAATTTGAAAATTTAAATACTAAATTTAAAAAATTTAATTATTAAAACTTTAAATTTTAAAATTTAAAAATTTAAAAATTTAAATACTAAATTTTTAAAATTTAATTATTAAAACTAAATTTTAAAATTTAAAAATTTAAATACTAAATTTTAAAAATTTAATTATTAAAGCTTTAAATTTTAAAATTTATAAATTTAAATACTAAATTTTAAAAATTAATTATTAAAACTTTAAAATTAAAAATTTAAAAATTTAAATACTTAATTTTAAAAATTTATTTATTAAAATTTTAAATTTTAAAATTTAAAAATTTAAATACTAAATTTTAAAAATTTAATTATTAAAACTTTAAATTTTAAAATTTAAAAATTTAAATACTAAATTTTAAAAATTTAATTATTAAAACTTTAAATTTAAAAATTTAAATACTAAATTTTAAAAATTTAATTATTAAAACTTTAAATTTTAAAATTTGATGTTTAAATACTAAATTCTAAAAATTTAATTATTAAAGCTTTAAATTTTAAAATTTATAAATATAAATACTAAATTTTAAAAATTTAATTATTAACACATTGAAATTAAAAATTTAAAATTTTAAATACTAAATTTTAAAAATTTATTTATTAAAATTTTAAATTTTAAAATTTAAAAATTTAAATACTAAATTTTAAAAATTTATTTATTAAAATTATAAATTTCAAAATTTATAAATATAAATACTAAATTTTAAAAATTTAATTATTAAAACTTTAAATTTTAAAATTTAAATGTCTGAATACTAAATTCTAAAAATTTAATTATTAAAGCTTTAAATTTTAAAATTTATAAATTTAAATACTAAATTTTAAAAATTTAATTATTAAAACTTTAAAATTAAAAATTTAAAAATTTAAATACTAAATTTTAAAAATTTATTTATTAAAATTTTAAATTTTAAAATTTAAAAATTTAAATATTAAATTTTAAAAATTTAATTATTAAAACTTTAAATTTTAAAATTTAAAAATTTAAATACTAAATTTTAAAAAGTTAATTTTAAAACTTTAAATTTTAAAATTTAAAAATTTAAATACTAAATTTTAAAAATTTAATAATTAAAACTTTAAAATTTAAAATTTAAAAATTTAAATACTAAATTTTAAAAATTTATTTATTAAAATTTTAAATTTTAAAATTTAAAAATTTAAATACTAAATTTTAAAAATTTAATTATTAAAATTTTAAATTTTAAAATTTAAATGTTTAAATACTAAATTCTAAAAATTTAATTATTAAAACTTTTAATTTTAAAATTTAAAAATTTAAATACTAAATTTTAAAAATTTAATTATTAAAACTTTAAATTTTAAAATTTAACTGTTTAAATACTAAATTCCAAAAATTTAATTATTAAAGCTTTAAATTTTAAAATTTATAAATTTAAATACTAAATTTTAAAAATTTAATTATTAAAACTTTAAAATTAAAAATTTAAAAATTTAAATACTAAATTTTAAAAATTTATTTATTAAAATTTTAAATTTCAAAATTTATAAATTTAAATACTAAATTTTGAAAAATTTAATTATTAAAACTTTAAATTTTAAAATTTTAAAATTTAAATTTTAAAATTTAAAAATTTAAATACTAAATTTTAAAAATTAAATTATTAAAACTTTTAATTTTAAAATTTAAAAATTTAAATACTAAATTTTAAAAATTTAATTATTAAAACTTTAAATTTTAAAATTTAAATGTATAAATACTAAATTCTAAAAATTTAATTATTAAAACTTTAAATTTTAAAATTTAAAAATTTAAAAATTTAAATACTAAATTTTTAAAATTTAATTATTAAAACTAAATTTTAAAATTTAAAAATTTAAATACTAAATTTTAAAAATTTAATTATTAAAACTTTAAATTTAAATACTAAATTTTAAAAATTTAATTATTAAAACTTTAAATTTTAAAATTTAAAAATTTAAATACTAAATTTTAAAAATTTAATTATTAAAACTTTTAATTTTAAAATTTAAAAATTTAAATACTAAATTTTAAAAATTTAATTATTAAAACTTTAAATTTTAAAATTTAACTGTTTAAATACTAAATTCCAAAAATTTAATTATTAAAGCTTTAAATTTTAAAATTTAAAAATTTAAATACTAAATTTTAAAAATTTAATTATTAAAACTTTAAAATTAAAAATTTAAAAATTTAAATACTAAATTTTAAAAATTTATTTATTAAAATTTTAAATTTTAAAATTTAAAAATTTAAATACTAAATTTTAAAAATTTAATTATTAAAATTTTAAATTTTAAAATTTAAATTTGTAAATACTAAATTCTAAAAATTTAATTATTAAAACTTTTAATTTTAAAATTTAAAAATTTAAATACTAAATTTTAAAAATTTAATTATTAAAACTTTAAATTTTAAAATTTAAATGTTTAAATACTAAATTCCAAAAATTTAAATATTAAAGCTTTAAATTTTAAAATTTATAAATTTAAATACTAAATTTTAAAAATTAATTATTAAAACTTTAAAATTAAAAATTTAAAAATTTAAATACTTAATTTTAAAAATTTATTTATTAAAATTTTAAATTTTAAAATTTAAAAATTTAAATACTAAATTTTAAAAATTTAATTATTAAAACTTTAAATTTTAAAATTTAAAAATTTAAATACTAAATTTTAAAAATTTAATTATTAAAACTTTAAATTTAAAAATTTAAATACTAAATTTTAAAAATTTAATTATTAAAACTTTAAATTTTAAAATTTGATGTTTAAATACTAAATTCTAAAAATTTAATTATTAAAGCTTTAAATTTTAAAATTTATAAATATAAATACTAAATTTTAAAAATTTAATTATTAACACATTGAAATTAAAAATTTAAAATTTTAAATACTAAATTTTAAAAATTTATTTATTAAAATTTTAAATTTTAAAATTTAAAAATTTAAATACTAAATTTTAAAAATTTATTTATTAAAATTATAAATTTCAAAATTTATAAATATAAATACTAAATTTTAAAAATTTAATTATTAAAACTTTAAATTTTAAAATTTAAATGTCTGAATACTAAATTCTAAAAATTTAATTATTAAAGCTTTAAATTTTAAAATTTATAAATTTAAATACTAAATTTTAAAAATTTAATTATTAAAACTTTAAAATTAAAAATTTAAAAATTTAAATACTAAATTTTAAAAATTTATTTATTAAAATTTTAAATTTTAAAATTTAAAAATTTAAATATTAAATTTTAAAAATTTAATTATTAAAACTTTAAATTTTAAAATTTAAAAATTTAAATACTAAATTTTAAAAAGTTAATTTTAAAACTTTAAATTTTAAAATTTAAAAATTTAAATACTAAATTTTAAAAATTTAATAATTAAAACTTTAAAATTTAAAATTTAAAAATTTAAATACTAAATTTTAAAAATTTATTTATTAAAATTTTAAATTTTAAAATTTAAAAATTTAAATACTAAATTTTAAAAATTTAATTATTAAAATTTTAAATTTTAAAATTTAAATGTTTAAATACTAAATTCTAAAAATTTAATTATTAAAACTTTTAATTTTAAAATTTAAAAATTTAAATACTAAATTTTAAAAATTTAATTATTAAAACTTTAAATTTTAAAATTTAACTGTTTAAATACTAAATTCCAAAAATTTAATTATTAAAGCTTTAAATTTTAAAATTTATAAATTTAAATACTAAATTTTAAAAATTTAATTATTAAAACTTTAAAATTAAAAATTTAAAAATTTAAATACTAAATTTTAAAAATTTATTTATTAAAATTTTAAATTTCAAAATTTATAAATTTAAATACTAAATTTTGAAAAATTTAATTATTAAAACTTTAAATTTTAAAATTTTAAAATTTAAATTTTAAAATTTAAAAATTTAAATACTAAATTTTAAAAATTAAATTATTAAAACTTTTAATTTTAAAATTTAAAAATTTAAACACTAAATTTTAAAAATTTAATTATTAAAACTTTAAATTTTAAAATTTAAATGTATAAATACTAAATTCTAAAAATTTAATTATTAAAACTTTAAATTTTAAAATTTAAAAATTTAAAAATTTAAATACTAAATTTTTAAAATTTAATTATTAAAACTAAATTTTAAAATTTAAAAATTTAAATACTAAATTTTAAAAATTTAATTATTAAAACTTTAAATTTAAATACTAAATTTTAAAAATTTAATTATTAAAACTTTAAATTTTAAAATTTAAAAATTTAAATACTAAATTTTAAAAATTTAATTATTAAAACTTTTAATTTTAAAATTTAAAAATTTAAATACTAAATTTTAAAAATTTAATTATTAAAACTTTAAATTTTAAAATTTAACTGTTTAAATACTAAATTCCAAAAATTTAATTATTAAAGCTTTAAATTTTAAAATTTAAAAATTTAAATACTAAATTTTAAAAATTTAATTATTAAAACTTTAAAATTAAAAATTTAAAAATTTAAATACTAAATTTTAAAAATTTATTTATTAATATTTTAAATTTTAAAATTTAAAAATTTAAATACTAAATTTTAAAAATTTAATTATTAAAATTTTAAATTTTAAAATTTAAATTTTTAAATACTAAATTCTAAAAATTTAATTATTAAAACTTTTAATTTTAAAATTTAAAAATTTAAATACTAAATTTTAAAAATTTAATTATTAAAACTTTAAATTTTAAAATTTAAATGTTTAAATAATAAATTCTAAAAATTTAATTATTAAAGCTTTAAATTTTAAAATTTATAAATTTTAATACTAAATTTTAAAAATTTAATTATTAAAACTTTAAAATTAAAAATTTAAAAATTTAAACACTAAATTTTAAAAATTTATTTATTAAAATTTTAAA
Organism: Aethina tumida; assembly: GCF_024364675.1. Classification (NCBI taxonomy): domain Eukaryota; kingdom Metazoa; phylum Arthropoda; class Insecta; order Coleoptera; family Nitidulidae; genus Aethina; species Aethina tumida. Next base: position 18,102,336 of record NC_065435.1, on the reverse strand, counting down.
TTTCAAAATTTAGAAATTTAAATACTAAATTTTAAAAATTTAATTATTAAAACTTTTAATTTTAAAATTTAAAAATTAAAATACTAAATTTTAAAAATTTAATTATTAAAACTTTAAATTTTAAAATTTAAATGTTTAAATACTAAATTCCAAAAATTTAAATATTAAAGCTTTAAATTTTAAAATTTATAAATTTAAATACTAAATTTTAAAAATTAATTATTAAAACTTTAAAATTAAAAATTTAAAAATTTAAATACTTAATTTTAAAAATTTATTTATTAAAATTTTAAATTTTAAAATTTAAAAATTTAAATACTAAATTTTAAAAATTTAATTATTAAAACTTTAAATTTTAAAATTTAAAAATTTAAATACTAAATTTTAAAAATTTAATTATTAAAACTTTAAATTTAAAAATTTAAATACTAAATTTTAAAAATTTAATTATTAAAACTTTAAATTTTAAAATTTGATGTTTAAATACTAAATTCTAAAAATTTAATTATTAAAGCTTTAAATTTTAAAATTTATAAATATAAATACTAAATTTTAAAAATTTAATTATTAACACATTGAAATTAAAAATTTAAAATTTTAAATACTAAATTTTAAAAATTTATTTATTAAAATTTTAAATTTTAAAATTTAAAAATTTAAATACTAAATTTTAAAAATTTATTTATTAAAATTATAAATTTCAAAATTTATAAATATAAATACTAAATTTTAAAAATTTAATTATTAAAACTTTAAATTTTAAAATTTAAATGTCTGAATACTAAATTCTAAAAATTTAATTATTAAAGCTTTAAATTTTAAAATTTATAAATTTAAATACTAAATTTTAAAAATTTAATTATTAAAACTTTAAAATTAAAAATTTAAAAATTTAAATACTAAATTTTAAAAATTTATTTATTAAAATTTTAAATTTTAAAATTTAAAAATTTAAATATTAAATTTTAAAAATTTAATTATTAAAACTTTAAATTTTAAAATTTAAATGTTTAAATACTAAATTCTAAAAATTTAATTATTAAAGCCTTAAATTTTAAAATTTATAAATTTAAATACTAAATTTTAAAAATTTAATTTTAAAACTTTAAATTTTAAAATTTAAAAATTTAAATACTAAATTTTAAAAATTTAAAAATTTAGATACTAAATTTTAAAAATTTAAAAATTTAAATACTAAATTTTAAAAATTTATTTATTAAAATTTTAAATTTCGAAATTTAGAAATTTAAATACTAAATTTTAAAAATTTAATTATTAAAACTTTAAATTTTAAAATTTAAAAATTTAAGTACAAAATTTTAAAAATTTAATTATTAAAACTTTAAATTTAAAAATTTAAATACTAAATTTTAAAAATTTAATTATTAAAACTTTTAATTTTAAAATTTAAAAATTAAAATACTAAATTTTAAAAATTTAATTATTAAAACTTTAAATTTTAAAATTTAAATGTTTAAATACTAAATTCCAAAAATTTAAATATTAAAGCTTTAAATTTTAAAATTTATAAATTTAAATACTAAATTTTAAAAATTAATTATTAAAACTTTAAAATTAAAAATTTAAAAATTTAAATACTTAATTTTAAAAATTTATTTATTAAAATTTTAAATTTTAAAATTTAAAAATTTAAATACTAAATTTTAAAAATTTAATTATTAAAACTTTAAATTTTAAAATTTAAAAATTTAAATACTAAATTTTAAAAATTTAATTATTAAAACTTTAAATTTAAAAATTTAAATACTAAATTTTAAAAATTTAATTATTAAAACTTTAAATTTTAAAATTTGATGTTTAAATACTAAATTCTAAAAATTTAATTATTAAAGCTTTAAATTTTAAAATTTATAAATATAAATACTAAATTTTAAAAATTTAATTATTAACACATTGAAATTAAAAATTTAAAATTTTAAATATTAAATTTTAAAAATTTATTTATTAAAATTTTAAATTTTAAAATTTAAAAATTTAAATACTAAATTTTAAAAATTTATTTATTAAAATTATAAATTTCAAAATTTATAAATATAAATACTAAATTTTAAAAATTTAATTATTAAAACTTTAAATTTTAAAATTTAAATGTCTGAATACTAAATTCTAAAAATTTAATTATTAAAGCTTTAAATTTTAAAATTTATAAATTTAAATACTAAATTTTAAAAATTTAATTATTAAAACTTTAAAATTAAAAATTTAAAAATTTAAATACTAAATTTTAAAAATTTATTTATTAAAATTTTAAATTTTAAAATTTAAAAATTTAAATATTAAATTTTAAAAATTTAATTATTAAAACTTTAAATTTTAAAATTTAAAAATTTAAATACTAAATTTTAAAAAGTTAATTTTAAAACTTTAAATTTTAAAATTTAAAAATTTAAATACTAAATTTTAAAAATTTAATAATTAAAACTTTAAAATTTAAAATTTAAAAATTTAAATACTAAATTTTAAAAATTTATTTATTAAAATTTTAAATTTTAAAATTTAAAAATTTAAATACTAAATTTTAAAAATTTAATTATTAAAATTTTAAATTTTAAAATTTAAATGTTTAAATACTAAATTCTAAAAATTTAATTATTAAAACTTTTAATTTTAAAATTTAAAAATTTAAATACTAAATTTTAAAAATTTAATTATTAAAACTTTAAATTTTAAAATTTAACTGTTTAAATACTAAATTCCAAAAATTTAATTATTAAAGCTTTAAATTTTAAAATTTATAAATTTAAATACTAAATTTTAAAAATTTAATTATTAAAACTTTAAAATTAAAAATTTAAAAATTTAAATACTAAATTTTAAAAATTTATTTATTAAAATTTTAAATTTCAAAATTTATAAATTTAAATACTAAATTTTGAAAAATTTAATTATTAAAACTTTAAATTTTAAAATTTTAAAATTTAAATTTTAAAATTTAAAAATTTAAATACTAAATTTTAAAAATTAAATTATTAAAACTTTTAATTTTAAAATTTAAAAATTTAAATACTAAATTTTAAAAATTTAATTATTAAAACTTTAAATTTTAAAATTTAAATGTATAAATACTAAATTCTAAAAATTTAATTATTAAAACTTTAAATTTTAAAATTTAAAAATTTAAAAATTTAAATACTAAATTTTTAAAATTTAATTATTAAAACTAAATTTTAAAATTTAAAAATTTAAATACTAAATTTTAAAAATTTAATTATTAAAACTTTAAATTTAAATACTAAATTTTAAAAATTTAATTATTAAAACTTTAAATTTTAAAATTTAAAAATTTAAATACTAAATTTTAAAAATTTAATTATTAAAACTTTTAATTTTAAAATTTAAAAATTTAAATACTAAATTTTAAAAATTTAATTATTAAAACTTTAAATTTTAAAATTTAACTGTTTAAATACTAAATTCCAAAAATTTAATTATTAAAGCTTTAAATTTTAAAATTTAAAAATTTAAATACTAAATTTTAAAAATTTAATTATTAAAACTTTAAAATTAAAAATTTAAAAATTTAAATACTAAATTTTAAAAATTTATTTATTAAAATTTTAAATTTTAAAATTTAAAAATTTAAATACTAAATTTTAAAAATTTAATTATTAAAATTTTAAATTTTAAAATTTAAATTTTTAAATACTAAATTCTAAAAATTTAATTATTAAAACTTTTAATTTTAAAATTTAAAAATTTAAATACTAAATTTTAAAAATTTAATTATTAAAACTTTAAATTTTAAAATTTAAATGTTTAAATAATAAATTCTAAAAATTTAATTATTAAAGCTTTAAATTTTAAAATTTATAAATTTTAATACTAAATTTTAAAAATTTAATTATTAAAACTTTAAAATTAAAAATTTAAAAATTTAAACACTAAATTTTAAAAATTTATTTATTAAAATTTTAAATTTCAAAATTTAGAAATTTAAATACTAAATTTTAAAAATTTAATTATTAAAACTTTAAATTTTAAAATTTAAAAATTTAAATACTAAATTTTAAAAATTTAATTATTAAAACTTTAAATTTAAAAATTTAAATACTAAATTTTAAAAATTTAATTATTAAAACTTTAAATTTTAAAATTTAAATGTTTAAATACTAAATTCCAAAAATTTAATTATTAAAGTTTTAAATTTTAAAATTTATAAATTTAAATACTAAATTTTAAAAATTAATTATTAAAACTTTAAAATTAAAAATTTAAAAATTTAAATACTTAATTTTAAAAATTTATTTATTAAAATTTTAAATTTTAAAATTTAAAAATTTAAATACTAAATTTTAAAAATTTATTTATTAAAATTATAAATTTCAAAATTTATAAATTTAAATACTAAATTTTAAAAATTTAATTATTAAAACTTTAAATTTTAAAATTTAACTGTTTAAATACTAAATTCCAAAAATTTAATTTTTAAAGCTTTATATTTTAAAATTTATAAATTTAAATACTAAATTTTAAAAATTAATTATTAAAACTTTAAAATTAAAAATTTAAAAATTTAAATACTTAATTTTAAAAATTTATTTATTAAAATTTTAAATTTTAAAATTTAAAAATTTAAATACTAAATTTTAAAAATTTATTTATTAAAATTATAAATTTCAAAATTTATAAATTTAAATACTAAATTTTAAAAATTTAATTATTAAAATTTTAAAATTTAAATGTTTAAATACTAAATTCTAAAAAATTTAATTATTAAAACTTTTAATTTTAAAATTTAAAAATTTAAATACTAAATTTTAAAAATTTAATTATTAAAACTTTAAATTTTAAAATTTAAATGTTTAAGTAATAAATTCTAAAAATTTAATTATTAAAGCTTTAAATTTTAAAATTTATAAATTTTAATACTAAATTTTAAAAATTTAATTATTAAAACTTTAAAATTAAAAATTTAAAAATTTAAACACTAAATTTTAAAAATTTATTTATTAAAATTTTAAATTTCAAAATTTAGAAATTTAAATACTACATTTTAAAAATTTAATTATTAAAACTTTAAATTTTAAAATTTAAAAATTTAAATACTAAATTTTAAAAATTTAATTATTAAAACTTTAAATTTTAAAATTTAAATGTTTAAATACTAAATTCCAAAAATTTAATTATTAAAGCTTTAAATTTTAAAATTTATAAATTTAAATACTAAATTTTAAAAATTAATTATTAAAACTTTAAAATTAAAAATTTAAAAATTTAAATACTTAATTTTAAAAATTTATTTATTAAAATTTTAAATTTTAAAATTTAAAAATTTAAATACTAAATTTTAAAAATTTATTTATTAAAATTATAAATTTCAAAATTTATAAATTTAAATACTAAATTTTAAAAATTTAATTATTAAAATTTTAAATTTTAAAATTTAAATGTTTAAATACTAAATTCTAAAAATTTAATTATTAAAACTTTTAATTTTAAAATTTAAAAATTTAAATACTAAATTTTAAAAATTTAATTATTAAAACTTTAAATTTTAAAATTTAAAAATTTAAATACTAAATTTTAAAAATTTAATTATTAAAACTTTAAATTTAAAAATTTAAATACTAAATTTTAAAAATTTAATTATTAAAACTTTAAATTTTAAAATTTAAATGTTTAAATACTAAATTCCAAAAATTTTATTATTAAAGCTTTAAATTTTAAAATTTATAAATTTAAATACTAAATTTTAAAAATTAATTATTAAAACTTTAAAATTAAAAATTTAAAAATTTAAATACTTAATTTTAAAAATTTATTTATTAAAATTTTAAATTTTAAAATTTAAAAATTTAAATACTAAATTTTAAAAATTTATTTATTAAAATTATAAATTTCAAAATTTATAAATTTAAATACTAAATTTTAAAAATTTAATTATTAAAACTTTAAATTTTAAAATTTAACTGTTTAAATACTAAATTCCAAAAATTTAATTTTTAAAGCTTTAAATTTTAAAATTTATAAATTTAAATACTAAATTTTAAAAATTAATTATTAAAACTTTAAAATTAAAAATTTAAAACTTTAAATACTTAATTTTAAAAATTTATTTATTAAAATTTTAAATTTTAAAATTTAAAAATTTAAATACTAAATTTTAAAAATTTATTTATTAAAATTATAAATTTCAAAATTTATAAATTTAAATACTAAATTTTAAAAATTTAATTATTAAAATTTTAAAATTTAAATGTTTAAATACTAAATTCTAAAAAATTTAATTATTAAAACTTTTAATTTTAAAATTTAAAAATTTAAATACTAAATTTTAAAAATTTAATTATTAAAACTTTAAATTTTAAAATTTAAATGTTTAAGTAATAAATTCTAAAAATTTAATTATTAAAGCTTTAAATTTTAAAATTTATAAATTTTAATACTAAATTTTAAAAATTTAATTATTAAAACTTTAAAATTAAAAATTTAAAAATTTAAACACTAAATTTTAAAAATTTATTTATTAAAATTTTAAATTTCAAAATTTAGAAATTTAAATACTACATTTTAAAAATTTAATTATTAAAACTTTAAATTTTAAAATTTAAAAATTTAAATACTAAATTTTAAAAATTTAATTATTAAAACTTTAAATTTTAAAATTTAAATGTTTAAATACTAAATTCCAAAAATTTAATTATTAAAGCTTTAAATTTTAAAATTTATAAATTTAAATACTAAATTTTAAAAATTAATTATTAAAACTTTAAAATTAAAAATTTAAAAATTTAAATACTTAATTTTAAAAATTTATTTATTAAAATTTTAAATTTTAAAATTTAAAAATTTAAATACTAAATTTTAAAAATTTATTTATTAAAATTATAAATTTCAAAATTTATAAATTTAAATACTAAATTTTAAAAATTTAATTATTAAAATTTTAAATTTTAAAATTTAAATGTTTAAATACTAAATTCTAAAAATTTAATTATTAAAACTTTTAATTTTAAAATTTAAAAATTTAAATACTAAATTTTAAAAATTTAATTATTAAAACTTTAAATTTTAAAATTTAAAAATTTAAATACTAAATTTTAAAAATTTAATTATTAAAACTTTAAATTTAAAAATTTAAATACTAAATTTTAAAAATTTAATTATTAAAACTATAAATTTTAAAATTTAAATGTTTAAATACTAAATTCCAAAAATTTTATTATTAAAGCTTTAAATTTTAAAATTTATAAATTTAAATACTAAATTTTAAAAATTAATTATTAAAACTTTAAAATTAAAAATTTAAAAATTTAAATACTTAATTTTAAAAATTTATTTATTAAAATTTTAAATTTTAAAATTTAAAAATTTAAATACTAAATTTTAAAAATTTATTTATTAAAATTATAAATTTCAAAATTTATAAATTTAAATACTAAATTTTAAAAATTTAATTATTAAAACTTTAAATTTTAAAATTTAACTGTTTAAATACTAAATTCCAAAAATTTAATTTTTAAAGCTTTAAATTTTAAAATTTATAAATTTAAATACTAAATTTTAAAAATTAATTATTAAAACTTTAAAATTAAAAATTTAAAACTTTAAATACTTAATTTTAAAAATTTATTTATTAAAATTTTAAATTTTAAAATTTAAAAATTTAAATACTAAATTTTAAAAATTTATTTATTAAAATTATAAATTTCAAAATTTATAAATTTAAATACTAAATTTTAAAAATTTAATTATTAAAATTTTAAAATTTAAATGTTTAAATACTAAATTCTAAAAAATTTAATTATTAAAACTTTTAATTTTAAAATTTAAAAATTTAAATACTAAATTTTAAAAATTTAATTATTGAAACTTTAAATTTTAAAATTTAAATGTTTAAATAATAAATTCTAAAAATTTAATTATTAAAGCTTTAAATTTTAAAATTTATAAATTTTAATACTAAATTTTAAAAATTTAATTATTAAAACTTTAAAATTAAAAATTTAAAAATTTAAACACTAAATTTTAAAAATTTATTTATTAAAATTTTAAATTTCAAAATTTAGAAATTTAAATACTAAATTTTAAAAATTTAATTATTAAAATTTTAAAATTTAAATGTTTAAATACTAAATTCTAAAAATTTAATTATTAAAACTTTAAAATTAAAAATTTAAAAATTTAAATACTAAATTTTAAAAATTTATTTATTAAAATTTTAAATTTCAAAATTTATAAATTTAAATACTAAATTTTGAAAAATTTAATTATTAAAACTTTAAATTTTAAAATTTTAAAACTTAAATTTTAAAATTTAAAAATTTAAATACTAAATTTTAAAAATTTAATTATTAAAACTTTTAATTTTAAAATTTAAAAATTTAAATACTAAATTTTAAAAATTTAATTATTAAAACTTTAAATTTTAAAATTTAAATGTCTAAATACTAAATTCTAAAAATTTAATTATTAAAACTTTAAATTTTAAAATTTGAAAATTTAAATACTAAATTTAAAAAATTTAATTATTAAAACTTTAAATTTTAAAATTTAAAAATTTAAAAATTTAAATACTAAATTTTTAAAATTTAATTATTAAAACTAAATTTTAAAATTTAAAAATTTAAATACTAAATTTTAAAAATTTAATTATTAAAGCTTTAAATTTTAAAATTTATAAATTTAAATACTAAATTTTAAAAATTAATTATTAAAACTTTAAAATTAAAAATTTAAAAATTTAAATACTTAATTTTAAAAATTTATTTATTAAAATTTTAAATTTTAAAATTTAAAAATTTAAATACTAAATTTTAAAAATTTAATTATTAAAACTTTAAATTTAAAAATTTAAATACTAAATTTTAAAAATTTAATTATTAAAACTTTAAATTTTAAAATTTTAAAATTTAAATTTTAAAATTTAAAAATTTAAATTTTAAAATTTAAAAATTTAAATACTAAATTTTAAAAATTTATTTATTAAAATTATAAATTTCAAAATTTATAAATTTAAATACTAAATTTTAAAAATTTAATTATTAAAACTTTAAATTTTAAAATTTAACTGTTTAAATACTAATTTCCAAAAATTTAATTATTAAAGCTTTAAATTTTAAAATTTATAAATTTAAATACTAAATTTTAAAAATTTAATTATTAAAACTTTAAAATTAAAAATTTAAAAATTTAAATACTAAATTTTAAAAATTTATTTATTAAAATTTTAAATTTTAAAATTTATAAATTTAAATACTAAATTTTAAAGATTTAATTATTATAACTTTAAATTTTAAAATTTAAAAATTTAAATACTAAATTTTAAAAATTTAATTTTAAAACTTTAAATTTTAAAATTTAAAAATTTAAATAATAAATTTTAAAATTTAAAAATTTAAATACAAAATTTTAAAAATTTAATTATTATAACTTTTAATTTTAAAATTTAAAAATTTAAATACTAAATTTTAAAAATTTAATTATTAAAACTTTAAATTTTAAAATTTAAATGTTTAAATTCTAAATTCTAAAAATTTAATTATTAAAGCTTTAAATTTTAAAATTTATAAATTTAAATCCTAAATTTTAAAAATTTAATTATTAAAACTTTAAAATAAAAAATTTAAAAATTCAAAGACTAAATTTTAAAAATTTATTTATTAAAATTTTAAATTTTAAAATCTAAAAATTTAAATACTAAATTTTAAAAATTTAATTATTAAAATTTTAAATTTTAAAATTAAAATGTCTAAATACTAAATTCTAAAAATTTAATTATTAAAGCCTTAAATTTTAAAATTTATAAATTTAAATACTAAATTTTAAAAATTTAATTTTAAAACTTTAAATTTTAAAATTTAAAAATTTAAATACTAAATTTTAAAAATTTAAAAATTTAGATACTAAATTTTAAAAATTTAAAAATTTAAATACTAAATTTTAAAAATTTATTTATTAAAATTTTAAATTTCGAAATTTAGAAATTTAAATACTAAATTTTAAAAATTTAATTATTAAAACTTTAAATATTAAAATTTAAAAATTTAAGTACAAAATTTTAAAAATTTAATTATTAAAACTTTAAATTTAAAAATTTAAATACTAAATTTTAAAAATTTAATTATTAAAACTTTTAATTTTAAAATTTAAAAATTAAAATACTAAATTTTAAAAATTTAATTATTAAAACTTTAAATTTTAAAATTTAAATGTTTAAATACTAAATTCCAAAAATTTAAATATTAAAGCTTTAAATTTTAAAATTTATAAATTTAAATACTAAATTTTAAAAATTAATTATTAAAACTTTAAAATTAAAAATTTAAAAATTTAAATACTTAATTTTAAAAATTTATTTATTAAAATTTTAAATTTTAAAATTTAAAAATTTAAATACTAAATTTTAAAAATTTAATTATTAAAACTTTAAATTTTAAAATTTAAAAATTTAAATACTGAATTTTAAAAATTTAATTATTAAAACTTTAAATTTAAAAATTTAAATACTAAATTTTAAAAATTTAATTATTAAAACTTTAAATTTTAAAATTTGATGTTTAAATACTAAATTCTAAAAATTTAATTATTAAAGCTTTAAATTTTAAAATTTATAAATATAAATACTAAATTTTAAAAATTTAATTATTAACACATTGAAATTAAAAATTTAAAATTTTAAATACTAAATTTTAAAAATTTATTTATTAAAATTTTAAATTTTAAAATTTAAAAATTTAAATACTAAATTTTAAAAATTTATTTATTAAAATTATAAATTTCAAAATTTATAAATATAAATACTAAATTTTAAAAATTTAATTATTAAAACTTTAAATTTTAAAATTTAAAAATTTAAATACTAAATTTTAAAAATTTATTTATTAAAATTATAAATTTCAAAATTTATAAATTTAAATACTAAATTTTAAAAATTTAATTATTAAAATTTTAAAATTTAAATGTTTAAATACTAAATTCTAAAAAATTTAATTATTAAAACTTTTAATTTTAAAATTTAAAAATTTAAATACTAAATTTTAAAAATTTAATTATTGAAACTTTAAATTTTAAAATTTAAATGTTTAAATAATAAATTCTAAAAATTTAATTATTAAAGCTTTAAATTTTAAAATTTATAAATTTTAATACTAAATTTTAAAAATTTAATTATTAAAACTTTAAAATTAAAAATTTAAAAATTTAAACACTAAATTTTAAAAATTTATTTATTAAAATTTTAAATTTCAAAATTTAGAAATTTAAATACTACATTTTAAAAATTTAATTATTAAAACTTTAAATTTTAAAATTTAAAAATTTAAATACTAAATTTTAAAAATTTAATTATTAAAACTTTAAATTTTAAAATTTAAATGTTTAAATACTAAATTCCAAAAATTTAATTATTAAAGCTTTAAATTTTAAAATTTATAAATTTAAATACTAAATTTTAAAAATTAATTATTAAAACTTTAAAATTAAAAATTTAAAAATTTAAATACTTAATTTTAAAAATTTATTTATTAAAATTTTAAATTTTAAAATTTAAAAATTTAAATACTAAATTTTAAAAATTTATTTATTAAAATTATAAATTTCAAATTTTATAAATTTAAATACTAAATTTTAAAAATTTAATTATTAAAATTTTAAAATTTAAATGTTTAAATACTAAATTCTAAAAATTTAATTATTAAAACTTTAAAATTAAAAATTTAAAAATTTAAATACTAAATTTTAAAAATTTATTTATTAAAATTTTAAATTTCAAAATTTATAAATTTAAATACTAAATTTTGAAAAATTTAATTATTAAAACTTTAAATTTTAAAATTTTAAAACTTAAATTTTAAAATTTAAAAATTTAAATACTAAATTTTAAAAATTTAATTATTAAAACTTTTAATTTTAAAATTTAAAAATTTAAATACTAAATTTTAAAAATTTAATTATTAAAACTTTAAATTTTAAAATTTAAATGTCTAAATACTAAATTCTAAAAATTTAATTATTAAAACTTTAAATTTTAAAATTTGAAAATTTAAATACTAAATTTAAAAAATTTAATTATTAAAACTTTAAATTTTAAAATTTAAAAATTTAAAAATTTAAATACTAAATTTTTAAAATTTAATTATTAAAACTAAATTTTAAAATTTAAAAATTTAAATACTAAATTTTAAAAATTTAATTATTAAAGCTTTAAATTTTAAAATTTATAAATTTAAATACTAAATTTTAAAAATTAATTATTAAAACTTTAAAATTAAAAATTTAAAAATTTAAATACTTAATTTTAAAAATTTATTTATTAAAATTTTAAATTTTAAAATTTAAAAATTTAAATACTAAATTTTAAAAATTTAATTATTAAAACTTTAAATTTAAAAATTTAAATACTAAATTTTAAAAATTTAATTATTAAAACTTTAAATTTTAAAATTTTAAAATTTAAATTTTAAAATTTAAAAATTTAAATTTTAAAATTTAAAAATTTAAATACTAAATTTTAAAAATTTATTTATTAAAATTATAAATTTCAAAATTTATAAATTTAAATACTAAATTTTAAAAATTTAATTATTAAAACTTTAAAATTAAAAATTTAAAAATTTAAATACTAAATTTTAAAAATTTATTTATTAAAATTTTAAATTTTAAAATTTATAAATTTAAATACTAAATTTTAAAGATTTAATTATTATAACTTTAAATTTTAAAATTTAAAAATTTAAATACTAAATTTTAAAAATTTAATTTTAAAACTTTAAATTTTAAAATTTAAAAATTTAAATAATAAATTTTAAAATTTAAAAATTTAAATACAAAATTTTAAAAATTTAATTATTATAACTTTTAATTTTAAAATTTAAAAATTTAAATACTAAATTTTAAAAATTTAATTATTAAAACTTTAAATTTTAAAATTTAAATGTTTAAATTCTAAATTCTAAAAATTTAATTATTAAAGCTTTAAATTTTAAAATTTATAAATTTAAATCCTAAATTTTAAAAATTTAATTATTAAAACTTTAAAATAAAAAATTTAAAAATTGAAAGACTAAATTTTAAAAATTTATTTATTAAAATTTTAAATTTTAAAATCTAAAAATTTAAATACTAAATTTTAAAAATTTAATTATTAAAACTTTAAATTTTAAAATTAAAATGTCTAAATACTAAATTCTAAAAATTTAATTATTAAAGCCTTAAATTTTAAAATTTATAAATTTAAATACTAAATTTTAAAAATTTAATTTTAAAACTTTAAATTTTAAAATTTAAAAATTTAAATGCTAAATTTTAAAAATTTAAAAATTTAGATACTAAATTTTAAAAATTTAAAAATTTAAATACTAAATTTTAAAAATTTATTTATTAAAATTTTAAATTTCGAAATTTAGAAATTTAAATACTAAATTTTAAAAATTTAATTATTAAAACTTTAAATTTTAAAATTTAAAAATTTAAGTACAAAATTTTAAAAATTTAATTATTAAAACTTTAAATTTAAAAATTTAAATACTAAATTTTAAAAATTTAATTATTAAAACTTTTAATTTTAAAATTTAAAAATTAAAATACTAAATTTTAAAAATTTAATTATTAAAACTTTAAATTTTAAAATTTAAATGTTTAAATACTAAATTCCAAAAATTTAAATATTAAAGCTTTAAATTTTAAAATTTATAAATTTAAATACTAAATTTTAAAAATTAATTATTAAAACTTTAAAATTAAAAATTTAAAAATTTAAATACTTAATTTTAAAAATTTATTTATTAAAATTTTAAATTTTAAAATTTAAAAATTTAAATACTAAATTTTAAAAATTTAATTATTAAAACTTTAAATTTTAAAATTTAAAAATTTAAATACTGAATTTTAAAAATTTAATTATTAAAACTTTAAATTTAAAAATTTAAATACTAAATTTTAAAAATTTAATTATTAAAACTTTAAATTTTAAAATTTGATGTTTAAATACTAAATTCTAAAAATTTAATTATTAAAGCTTTAAATTTTAAAATTTATAAATATAAATACTAAATTTTAAAAATTTAATTATTAACACATTGAAATTAAAAATTTAAAATTTTAAATACTAAATTTTAAAAATTTATTTATTAAAATTTTAAATTTTAAAATTTAAAAATTTAAATACTAAATTTTAAAAATTTATTTATTAAAATTATAAATTTCAAAATTTATAAATATAAATACTAAATTTTAAAAATTTAATTATTAAAACTTTAAATTTTAAAATTTAAAAATTTAAATACTAAATTTTAAAAATTTAATTATTAAAACATTAAATTTTAAAATTTAAAAATTTAAATACTAAATTTTAAAAATTTATTTATTAAAATTTTAAATTTCAAAATTTATAAATTTAAATACTAAATTTTGAAAAATTTAATTATTAAAACTTTAAATTTTAAAATTTTAAAATTTAAATTTTAAAATTTAAAAATTTAAATACTAAATTTTAAAAATTTAATTATTAAAACTTTTAATTTTAAAATTTAAAAATTTAAATACTAAATTTTAAAAACTTAATTATTAAAACTTTTAATTTTAAAATTTAAAAATTTAAATACTAAATTTTAAAAATTTAATTATTAAAACTTTAAATTTTAAAATTTAAATGTCTGAATACTAAATTCTAAAAATTTAATTATTAAAGCTTTAAATTTTAAAATTTATAAATTTTAATACTAAATTTTAAAAATTTAATTATTAAAACTTTAAAATTAAAAATTTAAAAATTTAAATACTAAATTTTAAAAATTTATTTATTAAAATTTTAAATTTTAAAATTTAAAAATTTAAATATTAAATTTTAAAAATTTAATTATTAAAACTTTAAATTTTAAAATTTAAAAATTTAAATACTAAATTTTAAAAAGTTAATTTTAAAACTTTAAATTTTAAAATTTAAAAATTTAAATACTAAATTTTAAAAATTTAATAATTAAAACTTTAAAATTTAAAATTTAAAAATTTAAATACTAAATTTTAAAAATTTATTTATTAAAATTTTAAATTTTAAAATTTAAAAATTTAAATACTAAATTTTAAAAATTTAATTATTAAAATTTTAAATTTTAAAATTTAAATGTTTAAATACTAAATTCTAAAAATTTAATTATTAAAACTTTTAATTTTAAAATTTAAAAATTTAAATACTAAATTTTAAAAATTTAATTATTAAAACTTTAAATTTTAAAATTTAACTGTTTAAATACTAAATTCCAAAAATTTAATTATTAAAGCTTTAAATTTTAAAATTTATAAATTTAAATACTAAATTTTAAAAATTTAATTATTAAAACTTTAAAATTAAAAATTTAAAAATTTAAATACTAAATTTTAAAAATTTATTTATTAAAATTTTAAATTTCAAAATTTATAAATTTAAATACTAAATTTTGAAAAATTTAATTATTAAAACTTTAAATTTTAAAATTTTAAAATTTAAATTTTAAAATTTAAAAATTTAAATACTAAATTTTAAAAATTAAATTATTAAAACTTTTAATTTTAAAATTTAAAAATTTAAATACTAAATTTTAAAAATTTAATTATTAAAACTTTAAATTTTAAAATTTAAATGTATAAATACTAAATTCTAAAAATTTAATTATTAAAACTTTAAATTTTAAGATTTAAATGTTTAAATAATAAATTCTAAAAATTTAATTATTAAAGCTTTAAATTTTAAAATTTATAAATTTTAATACTAAATTTTAAAAATTTAATTATTAAAACTTTAAAATTAAAAATTTAAAAATTTAAACACTAAATTTTAAAAATTTATTTATTAAAATTTTAAATTTCAAAATTTAGAAATTTAAATACTAAATTTTAAAAATTTAATTATTAAAACTTTAAATTTTAAAATTTAAAAATTTAAATACTAAATTTTAAAAATTTAATTATTAAAACTTTAAATTTAAAAATTTAAATACTAAATTTTAAAAATTTAATTATTAAAACTTTAAATTTTAAAATTTAAATGTTTAAATACTAAATTCCAAAAATTTAATTATTAAAGTTTTAAATTTTAAAATTTATAAATTTAAATACTAAATTTTAAAAATTAATTATTAAAACATTAAAATTAAAAATTTAAAAATTCAAATACTTAATTTTAAAAATTTATTTATTAAAATTTTAAATTTTAAAATTTAAAAATTTAAATACTAAATTTTAAAAATTTATTTATTAAAATTTTAAATTTCAAAATTTATAAATTTAAATACTAAATTTTAAAAATTTAATTATTAAAACTTTAAATTTTAAAATTTAACTGTTTAAATACTAAATTCCAAAAATTTAATTTTTAAAGCTTTATATTTTAAAATTTATAAATTTAAATACTAAATTTTAAAAATTAATTATTAAAACTTTAAAATTAAAAATTTAAAAATTTAAATACTTAATTTTAAAAATTTATTTGTTAAAATTTTAAATTTTAAAATTTAAAAATTTAAATACTAAATTTTAAAAATTTATTTATTAAAATTATAAATTTCAAAATTTATAAATTTAAATACTAAATTTTAAAAATTTAATTATTAAAATTTTAAAATTTAAATGTTTAAATACTAAATTCTAAAAAATTTAATTATTAAAACTTTAAATTTTAAAATTTAAATGTTTAAATAATAAATTCTAAAAATTTAATTATTAAAGCTTTAAATTTTAAAATTTATAAATTTTAATACTAAATTTTAAAAATTTAATTATTAAAACTTTAAAATTAAAAATTTAAAAATTTAAACACTAAATTTTAAAAATTTATTTATTAAAATTTTAAATTTCAAAATTTAGAAATTTAAATACTACATTTTAAAAATTTAATTATTAAAACTTTAAATTTTAAAATTTAAAAATTTAAATACTAAATTTTAAAAATTTAATTATTAAAACTTTAAATTTTAAAATTTAAATGTTTAAATACTAAATTCCAAAAATTTAATTATTAAAGCTTTAAATTTTAAAATTTATAAATTTAAATACTAAATTTTAAAAATTAATTATTAAAACTTTAAAATTAAAAATTTAAAAATTTAAATACTTAATTTTAAAAATTTATTTATTAAAATTTTAAATTTTAAAATTTAAAAATTTAAATACTAAATTTTAAAAATTTATTTATTAAAATTATAAATTTCAAAATTTATAAATTTAAATACTAAATTTTAAAAATTTAATTATTAAAATTTTAAATTTTAAAATTTAAATGTTTAAATACTAAATTCTAAAAATTTAATTATTAAAACTTTTAATTTTAAAATTTAAAAATTTAAATACTAAATTTTAAAAATTTAATTATTAAAACTTTAAATTTTAAAATTTAAAAATTTAAATACTAAATTTTAAAAATTTAATTATTAAAACTTTAAATTTAAAAATTTAAATACTAAATTTTAAAAATTTAATTATTAAAACTTTAAATTTTAAAATTTAAATGTTTAAATACTAAATTCCAAAAATTTAATTATTAAAGCTTTAAATTTTAAAATTTATAAATTTAAATACTAAATTTTAAAAATTAATTATTAAAACTTTAAAATTAAAAATTTAAAAATTTAAATACTTAATTTTAAAAATTTATTTATTGAAATTTTAAATTTTAAAATTTAAAAATTTAAATACTAAATTTTAAAAATTTATTTATTAAAATTATAAATTTCAAAATTTATAAATTTAAATACTAAATTTTAAAAATTTAATTATTAAAACTTTAAATTTTAAAATTTAACTGTTTAAATACTAAATTCCAAAAATTTAATTTTTAAAGCTTTAAATTTTAAAATTTATAAATTTAAATACTAAATTTTAAAAATTAATTATTAAAACTTTAAAATTAAAAATTTAAAACTTTAAATACTTAATTTTAAAAATTTATTTATTAAAATTTTAAATTTTAAAATTTAAAAATTTAAATACTAAATTTTAAAAATTTATTTATTAAAATTATAAATTTCAAAATTTATAAATTTAAATACTAAATTTTAAAAATTTAATTATTAAAATTTTAAAATTTAAATGTTTAAATACTAAATTCTAAAAAATTTAATTATTAAAACTTTTAATTTTAAAATTTAAAAATTTAAATACTAAATTTTAAAAATTTAATTATTGAAACTTTAAATTTTAAAATTTAAATGTTTAAATAATAAATTCTAAAAATTTAATTATTAAAGCTTTAAATTTTAAAATTTATAAATTTTAATACTAAATTTTAAAAATTTAATTATTAAAACTTTAAAATTAAAAATTTAAAAATTTAAACACTAAATTTTAAAAATTTATTTATTAAAATTTTAAATTTCAAAATTTAGAAATTTAAATACTACATTTTAAAAATTTAATTATTAAAACTTTAAATTTTAAAATTTAAAAATTTAAATACTAAATTTTAAAAATTTAATTATTAAAACTTTAAATTTTAAAATTTAAATGTTTAAATACTAAATTCCAAAAATTTAATTATTAAAGCTTTAAATTTTAAAATTTATAAATTTAAATACTAAATTTTAAAAATTAATTATTAAAACTTTAAAATTAAAAATTTAAAAATTTAAATACTTAATTTTAAAAATTTATTTATTAAAATTTTAAATTTTAAAATTTAAAAATTTAAATACTAAATTTTAAAAATTTATTTATTAAAATTATAAATTTCAAATTTTATAAATTTAAATACTAAATTTTAAAAATTTAATTATTAAAATTTTAAATTTTAAAATTTAAATGTTTAAATACTAAATTCTAAAAATTTAATTATTAAAACTTTAAAATTAAAAATTTAAAAATTTAAATACTAAATTTTAAAAATTTATTTATTAAAATTTTAAATTTCAAAATTTATAAATATAAATACTAAATTTTGAAAAATTTAATTATTAAAACTTTAAATTTTAAAATTTTAAAACTTAAATTTTAAAATTTAAAAATTTAAATACTAAATTTTAAAAATTTAATTATTAAAACTTTTAATTTTAAAATTTAAAAATTTAAATACTAAATTTTAAAAATTTAATTATTAAAACTTTAAATTTTAAAATTTAAATGTCTAAATACTAAATTCTAAAAATTTAATTATTAAAACTTTAAATTTTAAAATTTGAAAATTTAAATACTAAATTTAAAAAATTTAATTATTAAAACTTTAAATTTTAAAATTTAAAAATTTAAAAATTTAAATACAAAATTTTTAAAATTTAATTATTAAAACTAAATTTTAAAATTTAAAAATTTAAATACTAAATTTTAAAAATTTAATTATTAAAACTTTAAATTTAAAAATTTAAATACTAAGTTTTAAAAATTTAATTATTAAAACTTTAAATTTTAAAATTTAAAAATTTAAATACTAAATTCTAAAAATTTAATTATTAAAACTTTTAATTTTAAAATTTAAAAATTTAAATACTAAATTTTAAAAATTTAATTATTAAAACTTTAAATTTTAAAATTTAACTGTTTAAATACTAAATTCCAAAAATTTAATTATTAAAGCTTTAAATTTTAAAATTTATAAATTTAAATACTAAATTTTAAAAATTTAATTATTAAAACTTTAAAATTAAAAATTTAAAAATTTAAATACTAAATTTTAAAAATTTATTTATTAAAATTTTAAATTTTAAAATTTAAAAATTTAAATACTAAATTTTAAAAATTTAATTATTAAAATTTTAAATTTTAAAATTTAAATTTTTAAATACTAAATTCTAAAAATTTAATTATTAAAACTTTAAATTTTAAAATTTAAATGTTTAAATAATAAATTCTAAAAATTTAATTATTAAAGCTTTAAATTTTAAAATTTATAAATTTTAATACTAAATTTTAAAAATTTAATTATTAAAACTTTAATATTAAAAATTTAAAAATTTAAACACTAAATTTTAAAAATTTATTTATTAAAATTTTAAATTTCAAAATTTAGAAATTTAAATACTAAATTTTAAAAATTTAATTATTAAAACTTTAAATTTTAAAATTTAAAAATTTAAATACTAAATTTTAAAAATTTAATTATTAAAACTTTAAATTTAAAAATTTAAATACTAAATTTTAAAAATTTAATTATTAAAACTTTAAATTTTAAAATTTAAATGTTTAAATACTAAATTCCAAAAATTTAATTATTAAAGCTTTAAATTTTAAAATTTATAAATTTAAATACTAAATTTTAAAAATTAATTATTAAAACTTTAAAATTAAAAATTTAAAAATTTAAATACTTAATTTTAAACATTTATTTATTAAAATTTTAAATTTTAAAATTTAAAAATTTAAATACTAAATTTTAAAAATTTATTTATTAAAATTATAAATTTCAAAATTTATAAATTTAAATACTAAATTTTAAAAATTTAATTATTAAAACTTTAAATTTTAAAATTTAACTGTTTAAATACTAAATTCCAAAAATTTAATTTTTAAAGCTTTAAATTTTAAAATTTATAAATTTAAATACTAAATTTTAAAAATTAATTATTAAAACTTTAAAATTAAAAATTTAAAAATTTAAATACTTAATTTTAAAAATCTATTTATTAAAATTTTAAATTTTAAAATTTAAAAATTTAAATACTAAATTTTAAAAATTTATTTATTAAAATTATAAATTTCAAAATTTATAAATTTAAATACTAAATTTTAAAAATTTAATTATTAAAATTTTAAAATTTAAATGTTTAAACACTAAATTCTAAAAAATTTAATTATTAAAACTTTTAATTTTAAAATTTAAAAATTTAAATACTAAATTTTAAAAATTTAATTATTAAAACTTTAAATTTTAAAATTTAAATGTTTAAATAATAAATTCTAAAAATTTAATTATTAAAGCTTTAAATTTTAAAATTTATAAATTTTAATACTAAATTTTAAGAATTTAATTATTAAAACTTTAAAATTAAAAATTTAAAAATTTAAACACTAAATTTTAAAAATTTATTTATTAAAATTTTAAATTTCAAAATTTAGAAATTTAAATACTACATTTTAAAAATTTAATTATTAAAACTTTAAATTTTAAAATTTAAAAATTTAAATACTAAATTTTAAAAATTTAATTATTAAAACTTTAAATTTTAAAATTTAAATGTTTAAATACTAAATTCTAAAAAATTTAATTATTAAGACTTTTAATTTTAAAATTTAAAAATTTAAATACTAAATTTTAAAAATTTAATTATTAAAACTTTAAATTTTAAAATTTAAATGTTTAAATACTAAATTCTAAAAATTTAATTATTAAAACTTTTAATTTTAAAATTTAAAAATTTAAATACTAAATTTTAAAAATTTAATTATTAAAACTTTAAATTTTAAAATTTAACTGTTTAAATACTAAATTCCAAAAATTTAATTATTAAAGCTTTAAATTTTAAAATTTATAAATTTAAATACTAAATTTTAAAAATTTAATTATTAAAACTTTAAAATTAAAAATTTAAAAATTTAAATACTAAATTTTAAAAATTTATTTATTAAAATTTTAAATTTCAAAATTTATAAATTTAAATACTAAATTTTGAAAAATTTAATTATTAAAACTTTAAATTTTAAAATTTTAAAACTTAAATTTTAAAATTTAAAAATTTAAATACTAAATTTTAAAAATTTAATTATTAAAACTTTTAATTTTAAAATTTAAAAATTTAAATACTAAATTTTAAAAATTTAATTATTAAAACTTTAAATTTTAAAATTTAAATGTCTAAATACTAAATTCTAAAAATTTAATTATTAAAACTTTAAATTTTAAAATTTGAAAATTTAAATACTAAATTTAAAAAATTTAATTATTAAAACTTTAAATTTTAAAATTTAAAAATTTAAAAATTTAAATACTAAATTTTTAAAATTTAATTATTAAAACTAAATTTTAAAACTTAAAAATTTAAATACTAAATTTTAAAAATTTATTTATTAAAATTTTAAATTTCAAAATTTATAAATTTAAATACTAAATTTTGAAAAATTTAATTATTAAAACTTTAAATTTTAAAATTTTAAAATTTAAATTTTAAAATTTAAAAATATAAATACTAAATTTTAAAAATTTAATTATTAAAACTTTAAATTTTAAAATTTAAATGTCTAAATACTAAATTCTAAAAATTTAATTATTAAAGCTTTAAATTTTAAAATTTATAAATTTAAATACTAAATTTTAAAAATTTAATTATTAAAACTTTAAAATTAAAAATTTAAAAATTTAAATACTAAATTTTAAAAATTTATTTATTAAAATTTTAAATTTTAAAATTTAAAAATTTAAATACTAAATTTTAAAAATTTAATTATTAAAACTTTAAATTTTAAAATTTAAAAATTTAAATACTAAATTTTAAAAATTTAATTTTAAAACTTTAAATTTTAAAATTTAAAAATTTAAATACCAAATTTTAAAAATTTATTAATTAAAACTTTAAAATTAAAAATTTATAAATTTAAATACTAAATTTTAAAAATTTATTTATTAAAATTTTAAATTTTAAAATTTAAAAATTTAAATATTAAATTTTAAAAATTTAATTATTAAAACTTTAAATTATAAAATTTAAAAATTTAAATACTAAATTTAAAAAATTTAATTATTAAAACTTTAAATTTTAAAATTTAAAAATTTAAAAATTTAAATACTAAATTTTTAAAATTTAATTATTAAAACTAAATTTTAAAATTTAAAAATTTAAATACTAAATTTTAAAAATTTAATTATTAAAACATTAAATTTAAAAATTTAAATACTAAATTTTAAAAATTTAATTATTAAAACTTTAAATTTTAAAATTTAAAAATTTAAATACTAAATTTTAAAAATTTAATTATTAAAACTTTTAATTTTAAAATTTAAAAATTTAAATACTAAATTTTAAAAATTTAATTATTAAAACTTTAAATTTTAAAATTTAACTGTTTAAATACTAAATTCCAAAAATTTAATTATTAATGCTTTAAATTTTAAAATTTATAAATTTAAATACTAAATTTTAAAAATTTAATTATTAAAACTTTAAAATTAAAAATTTAAAAATTTAAATACTAAATTTTAAAAATTTATTTATTAAAATTTTAAATTTTAAAATTTAAAAATTTAAATACTAAATTTTAAAAATTTAATTATTAAAATTTTAAATTTTAAAATTTAAATGTTTAAATACTAAATTCTAAAAATTTAATTATTAAAACTTTTAATTTTAAAATTTAGAAATTTAAATACTAAATTTTAAAAATTTAATTATTAAAACTTTAAATTTTAAAATTTAAATGTTTAAATAATAAATTCTAAAAATTTAATTATTAAAGTTTTAAATTTTAAAATTTATAAATTTAAATACTAAATTTTAAAAATTAATTATTAAAACTTTAAAATTAAAAATTTAAAAATTTAAATACTTAATTTTAAAAATTTATTTATTAAAATTTTAAATTTTAAAATTTAAAAATTTAAATACTAAATTTTAAAAATTTATTTATTAAAATTATAAATTTCAAAATTTATAAATTTAAATACTAAATTTTAAAAATTTAATTATTAAAACTTTAAATTTTAAAATTTAACTGTTTAAATACTAAATTCCAAAAATTTAATTTTTAAAGCTTTATATTTTAAAATTTATAAATTTAAATACTAAATTTTAAAAATTAATTATTAAAACTTTAAAATTAAAAATTTAAAAATTTAAATACTTAATTTTAAAAATTTATTTATTAAAATTTTAAATTTTAAAATTTAAAAATTTAAATACTAAATTTTAAAAATTTATTTATTAAAATTATAAATTTCAAAATTTATAAATTTAAATACTAAATTTTAAAAATTTAATTATTAAAATTTTAAAATTTAAATGTTTAAATACTAAATTCTAAAAAATTTAATTATTAAAACTTTTAATTTTAAAATTTAAAAATTTAAATACTAAATTTTAAAAATTTAATTATTAAAACTTTAAATTTTAAAATTTAAATGTTTAAATAATAAATTCTAAAAATTTAATTATTAAAGCTTTAAATTTTAAAATTTATAAATTTTAATACTAAATTTTAAAAATTTAATTATTAAAACTTTAAAATTAAAAATTTAAAAATTTAAACACTAAATTTTAAAAATTTATTTATTAAAATTTTAAATTTCAAAATTTAGAAATTTAAATACTACATTTTAAAAATTTAATTATTAAAACTTTAAATTTTAAAATTTAAAAATTTAAATACTAAATTTTAAAAATTTAATTATTAAAACTTTAAATTTTAAAATTTAAATGTTTAAATACTAAATTCCAAAAATTTAATTATTAAAGCTTTAAATTTTAAAATTTATAAATTTAAATACTAAATTTTAAAAATTAATTATTAAAACTTTAAAATTAAAAATTTAAAAATTTAAATACTTAATTTTAAAAATTTATTTATTAAAATTTTAAATTTTAAAATTTAAAAATTTAAATACTAAATTTTAAAAATTTATTTATTAAAATTATAAATTTCAAAATTTATAAATTTAAATACTAAATTTTAAAAATTTAATTATTAAAATTTTAAATTTTAAAATTTAAATGTTTAAATACTAAATTCTAAAAATTTAATTATTAAAACTTTTAACTTTAAAATTTAAAAATTTAAATACTAAATTTTAAAAATTTAATTATTAAAACTCTAAATTTTAAAATTTAAAAATTTAAATACTAAATTTTAAAAATTTAATTATTAAAACTTTAAATTTAAAAATTTAAATACTAAATTTTAAAAATTTAATTATTAAAACTTTAAATTTTAAAATTTAAATGTTTAAATACTAAATTCCAAAAATTTAATTATTAAAGTTTTAAATTTTAAAATTTATAAATTTAAATACTAAATTTTAAAAATTAATTATTAAAACATTAAAATTAAAAATTTAAAAATTTAAATACTTAATTTTAAAAATTTATTTATTAAAATTTTAAATTTTAAAATTTAAAAATTTAAATACTAAATTTTAAAAATTTATTTATTAAAATTTTAAATTTCAAAATTTATAAATTTAAATACTAAATTTTAAAAATTTAATTATTAAAACTTTAAATTTTAAAATTTAACTGTTTAAATACTAAATTCCAAAAATTTAATTTTTAAAGCTTTATATTTTAAAATTTATAAATTTAAATACTAAATTTTAAAAATTAATTATTAAAACTTTAAAATTAAAAATTTAAAAATTTAAATACTTAATTTTAAAAATTTATTTGTTAAAATTTTAAATTTTAAAATTTAAAAATTTAAATACTAAATTTTAAAAATTTATTTATTAAAATTATAAATTTCAAAATTTATAAATTTAAATACTAAATTTTAAAAATTTAATTATTAAAATTTTAAAATTTAAATGTTTAAATACTAAATTCTAAAAAATTTAATTATTAAAACTTTAAATTTTAAAATTTAAATGTTTAAATAATAAATTCTAAAAATTTAATTATTAAAGCTTTAAATTTTAAAATTTATAAATTTTAATACTAAATTTTAAAAATTTAATTATTAAAACTTTAAAATTAAAAATTTAAAAATTTAAACACTAAATTTTAAAAATTTATTTATTAAAATTTTAAATTTCAAAATTTAGAAATTTAAATACTACATTTTAAAAATTTAATTATTAAAACTTTAAATTTTAAAATTTAAAAATTTAAATACTAAATTTTAAAAATTTAATTATTGAAACTTTAAATTTTAAAATTTAAATGTTTAAATAATAAATTCTAAAAATTTAATTATTAAAGCTTTAAATTTTAAAATTTATAAATTTTAATACTAAATTTTAAAAATTTAATTATTAAAACTTTAAAATTAAAAATTTAAAAATTTAAACACTAAATTTTAAAAATTTATTTATTAAAATTTTAAATTTCAAAATTTAGAAATTTAAATACAACATTTTAAAAATTTAATAATTAAAACTTTAAAATTTAAAATTTAAAAATTTAAATACTAAATTTTAAAAATTTATTTATTAAAATTTTAAATTTTAAAATTTAAAAATTTAAATACTAAATTTTAAAAATTTAATTATTAAAATTTTAAATTTTAAAATTTAAATGTTTAAATACTAAATTCTAAAAATTTAATTATTAAAACTTTTAATTTTAAAATTTAAAAATTTAAATACTAAATTTTAAAAATTTAATTATTAAAACTTTAAATTTTAAAATTTAACTGTTTAAATACTAAATTCCAAAAATTTAATTATTAAAGCTTTAAATTTTAAAATTTATAAATTTAAATACTAAATTTTAAAAATTTAATTATTAAAACTTTAAAATTAAAAATTTAAAAATTTAAATACTAAATTTTAAAAATTTATTTATTAAAATTTTAAATTTCAAAATTTATAAATTTAAATACTAAATTTTGAAAAATTTAATTATTAAAACTTTAAATTTTAAAATTTTAAAATTTAAATTTTAAAATTTAAAAATTTAAATACTAAATTTTAAAAATTAAATTATTAAAACTTTTAATTTTAAAATTTAAAAATTTAAATACTAAATTTTAAAAATTTAATTATTAAAACTTTAAATTTTAAAATTTAAATGTATAAATACTAAATTCTAAAAATTTAATTATTAAAACTTTAAATTTTAAGATTTAAATGTTTAAATAATAAATTCTAAAAATTTAATTATTAAAGCTTTAAATTTTAAAATTTATAAATTTTAATACTAAATTTTAAAAATTTAATTATTAAAACTTTAAAATTAAAAATTTAAAAATTTAAACACTAAATTTTAAAAATTTATTTATTAAAATTTTAAATTTCAAAATTTAGAAATTTAAATACTAAATTTTAAAAATTTAATTATTAAAACTTTAAATTTTAAAATTTAAAAATTTAAATACTAAATTTTAAAAATTTAATTATTAAAACTTTAAATTTAAAAATTTAAATACTAAATTTTAAAAATTTAATTATTAAAACTTTAAATTTTAAAATTTAAATGTTTAAATACTAAATTCCAAAAATTTAATTATTAAAGTTTTAAATTTTAAAATTTATAAATTTAAATACTAAATTTTAAAAATTAATTATTAAAACATTAAAATTAAAAATTTAAAAATTTAAATACTTAATTTTAAAAATTTATTTATTAAAATTTTAAATTTTAAAATTTAAAAATTTAAATACTAAATTTTAAAAATTTATTTATTAAAATTTTAAATTTCAAAATTTATAAATTTAAATACTAAATTTTAAAAATTTAATTATTAAAACTTTAAATTTTAAAATTTAACTGTTTAAATACTAAATTCCAAAAATTTAATTTTTAAAGCTTTATATTTTAAAATTTATAAATTTAAATACTAAATTTTAAAAATTAATTATTAAAACTTTAAAATTAAAAATTTAAAAATTTAAATACTTAATTTTAAAAATTTATTTGTTAAAATTTTAAATTTTAAAATTTAAAAATTTAAATACTAAATTTTAAAAATTTATTTATTAAAATTATAAATTTCAAAATTTATAAATTTAAATACTAAATTTTAAAAATTTAATTATTAAAATTTTAAAATTTAAATGTTTAAATACTAAATTCTAAAAAATTTAATTATTAAAACTTTAAATTTTAAAATTTAAATGTTTAAATAATAAATTCTAAAAATTTAATTATTAAAGCTTTAAATTTTAAAATTTATAAATTTTAATACTAAATTTTAAAAATTTAATTATTAAAACTTTAAAATTAAAAATTTAAAAATTTAAACACTAAATTTTAAAAATTTATTTATTAAAATTTTAAATTTCAAAATTTAGAAATTTAAATACTACATTTTAAAAATTTAATTATTAAAACTTTAAATTTTAAAATTTAAAAATTTAAATACTAAATTTTAAAAATTTAATTATTAAAACTTTAAATTTTAAAATTTAAATGTTTAAATACTAAATTCCAAAAATTTAATTATTAAAGCTTTAAATTTTAAAATTTATAAATTTAAATACTAAATTTTAAAAATTAATTATTAAAACTTTAAAATTAAAAATTTAAAAATTTAAATACTTAATTTTAAAAATTTATTTATTAAAATTTTAAATTTTAAAATTTAAAAATTTAAATACTAAATTTTAAAAATTTATTTATTAAAATTATAAATTTCAAAATTTATAAATTTAAATACTAAATTTTAAAAATTTAATTATTAAAATTTTAAATTTTAAAATTTAAATGTTTAAATACTAAATTCTAAAAATTTAATTATTAAAACTTTTAATTTTAAAATTTAAAAATTTAAATACTAAATTTTAAAAATTTAATTATTAAAACTTTAAATTTTAAAATTTAAAAATTTAAATACTAAATTTTAAAAATTTAATTATTAAAACTTTAAATTTAAAAATTTAAATACTAAATTTTAAAAATTTAATTATTAAAACTTTAAATTTTAAAATTTAAATGTTTAAATACTAAATTCCAAAAATTTAATTATTAAAGCTTTAAATTTTAAAATTTATAAATTTAAATACTAAATTTTAAAAATTAATTATTAAAACTTTAAAATTAAAAATTTAAAAATTTAAATACTTAATTTTAAAAATTTATTTATTGAAATTTTAAATTTTAAAATTTAAAAATTTAAATACTAAATTTTAAAAATTTATTTATTAAAATTATAAATTTCAAAATTTATAAATTTAAATACTAAATTTTAAAAATTTAATTATTAAAACTTTAAATTTTAAAATTTAACTGTTTAAATACTAAATTCCAAAAATTTAATTTTTAAAGCTTTAAATTTTAAAATTTATAAATTTAAATACTAAATTTTAAAAATTAATTATTAAAACTTTAAAATTAAAAATTTAAAACTTTAAATACTTAATTTTAAAAATTTATTTATTAAAATTTTAAATTTTAAAATTTAAAAATTTAAATACTAAATTTTAAAAATTTATTTATTAAAATTATAAATTTCAAAATTTATAAATTTAAATACTAAATTTTAAAAATTTAATTATTAAAATTTTAAAATTTAAATGTTTAAATACTAAATTCTAAAAAATTTAATTATTAAAACTTTTAATTTTAAAATTTAAAAATTTAAATACTAAATTTTAAAAATTTAATTATTGAAACTTTAAATTTTAAAATTTAAATGTTTAAATAATAAATTCTAAAAATTTAATTATTAAAGCTTTAAATTTTAAAATTTATAAATTTTAATACTAAATTTTAAAAATTTAATTATTAAAACTTTAAAATTAAAAATTTAAAAATTTAAACACTAAATTTTAAAAATTTATTTATTAAAATTTTAAATTTCAAAATTTAGAAATTTAAATACTACATTTTAAAAATTTAATTATTAAAACTTTAAATTTTAAAATTTAAAAATTTAAATACTAAATTTTAAAAATTTAATTATTAAAACTTTAAATTTTAAAATTTAAATGTTTAAATACTAAATTCCAAAAATTTAATTATTAAAGCTTTAAATTTTAAAATTTATAAATTTAAATACTAAATTTTAAAAATTAATTATTAAAACTTTAAAATTAAAAATTTAAAAATTTAAATACTTAATTTTAAAAATTTATTTATTAAAATTTTAAATTTTAAAATTTAAAAATTTAAATACTAAATTTTAAAAATTTATTTATTAAAATTATAAATTTCAAATTTTATAAATTTAAATACTAAATTTTAAAAATTTAATTATTAAAACTTTAAAATTAAAAATTTAAAAATTTAAATACTAAATTTTAAAAATTTATTTATTAAAATTTTAAATTTCAAAATTTATAAATATAAATACTAAATTTTGAAAAATTTAATTATTAAAACTTTAAATTTTAAAATTTTAAAACTTAAATTTTAAAATTTAAAAATTTAAATACTAAATTTTAAAAATTTAATTATTAAAACTTTTAATTTTAAAATTTAAAAATTTAAATACTAAATTTTAAAAATTTAATTATTAAAACTTTAAATTTTAAAATTTAAATGTCTAAATACTAAATTCTAAAAATTTAATTATTAAAACTTTAAATTTTAAAATTTGAAAATTTAAATACTAAATTTAAAAAATTTAATTATTAAAACTTTAAATTTTAAAATTTAAAAATTTAAAAATTTAAATACAAAATTTTTAAAATTTAATTATTAAAACTAAATTTTAAAATTTAAAAATTTAAATACTAAATTTTAAAAATTTAATTATTAAAACTTTAAATTTAAAAATTTAAATACTAAGTTTTAAAAATTTAATTATTAAAACTTTAAATTTTAAAATTTAAAAATTTAAATACTAAATTTTAAAAATTTAATTATTAAAACTTTTAATTTTAAAATTTAAAAATTTAAATACTAAATTTTAAAAATTTAATTATTAAAACTTTAAATTTTAAAATTTAACTGTTTAAATACTAAATTCCAAAAATTTAATTATTAAAGCTTTAAATTTTAAAATTTATAAATTTAAATACTAAATTTTAAAAATTTAATTATTAAAACTTTAAAATTAAAAATTTAAAAATTTAAATACTAAATTTTAAAAATTTATTTATTAAAATTTTAAATTTTAAAATTTAAAAATTTAAATACTAAATTTTAAAAATTTAATTATTAAAATTTTAAATTTTAAAATTTAAATTTTTAAATACTAAATTCTAAAAATTTAATTATTAAAACTTTAAATTTTAAAATTTAAATGTTTAAATAATAAATTCTAAAAATTTAATTATTAAAGCTTTAAATTTTAAAATTTATAAATTTTAATACTAAATTTTAAAAATTTAATTATTAAAACTTTAATATTAAAAATTTAAAAATTTAAACACTAAATTTTAAAAATTTATTTATTAAAATTTTAAATTTCAAAATTTAGAAATTTAAATACTAAATTTTAAAAATTTAATTATTAAAACTTTAAATTTTAAAATTTAAAAATTTAAATACTAAATTTTAAAAATTTAATTATTAAAACTTTAAATTTAAAAATTTAAATACTAAATTTTAAAAATTTAATTATTAAAACTTTAAATTTTAAAATTTAAATGTTTAAATACTAAATTCCAAAAATTTAATTATTAAAGCTTTAAATTTTAAAATTTATAAATTTAAATACTAAATTTTAAAAATTAATTATTAAAACTTTAAAATTAAAAATTTAAAAATTTAAATACTTAATTTTAAACATTTATTTATTAAAATTTTAAATTTTAAAATTTAAAAATTTAAATACTAAATTTTAAAAATTTATTTATTAAAATTATAAATTTCAAAATTTATAAATTTAAATACTAAATTTTAAAAATTTAATTATTAAAACTTTAAATTTTAAAATTTAACTGTTTAAATACTAAATTCCAAAAATTTAATTTTTAAAGCTTTAAATTTTAAAATTTATAAATTTAAATACTAAATTTTAAAAATTAATTATTAAAACTTTAAAATTAAAAATTTAAAAATTTAAATACTTAATTTTAAAAATTTATTTATTAAAATTTTAAATTTTAAAATTTAAAAATTTAAATACTAAATTTTAAAAATTTATTTATTAAAATTATAAATTTCAAAATTTATAAATTTAAATACTAAATTTTAAAAATTTAATTATTAAAATTTTAAAATTTAAATGTTTAAACACTAAATTCTAAAAAATTTAATTATTAAAACTTTTAATTTTAAAATTTAAAAATTTAAATACTAAATTTTAAAAATTTAATTATTAAAACTTTAAATTTTAAAATTTAAATGTTTAAATAATAAATTCTAAAAATTTAATTATTAAAGCTTTAAATTTTAAAATTTATAAATTTTAATACTAAATTTTAAGAATTTAATTATTAAAACTTTAAAATTAAAAATTTAAAAATTTAAACACTAAATTTTAAAAATTTATTTATTAAAATTTTAAATTTCAAAATTTAGAAATTTAAATACTACATTTTAAAAATTTAATTATTAAAACTTTAAATTTTAAAATTTAAAAATTTAAATACTAAATTTTAAAAATTTAATTATTAAAACTTTAAATTTTAAAATTTAAATGTTTAAATACTAAATTCTAAAAAATTTAATTATTAAGACTTTTAATTTTAAAATTTAAAAATTTAAATACTAAATTTTAAAAATTTAATTATTAAAACTTTAAATTTTAAAATTTAAATGTTTAAATACTAAATTCTAAAAATTTAATTATTAAAACTTTTAATTTTAAAATTTAAAAATTTAAATACTAAATTTTAAAAATTTAATTATTAAAACTTTAAATTTTAAAATTTAACTGTTTAAATACTAAATTCCAAAAATTTAATTATTAAAGCTTTAAATTTTAAAATTTATAAATTTAAATACTAAATTTTAAAAATTTAATTATTAAAACTTTAAAATTAAAAATTTAAAAATTTAAATACTAAATTTTAAAAATTTATTTATTAAAATTTTAAATTTCAAAATTTATAAATTTAAATACTAAATTTTGAAAAATTTAATTATTAAAACTTTAAATTTTAAAATTTTAAAACTTAAATTTTAAAATTTAAAAATTTAAATACTAAATTTTAAAAATTTAATTATTAAAACTTTTAATTTTAAAATTTAAAAATTTAAATACTAAATTTTAAAAATTTAATTATTAAAACTTTAAATTTTAAAATTTAAATGTCTAAATACTAAATTCTAAAAATTTAATTATTAAAACTTTAAATTTTAAAATTTGAAAATTTAAATACTAAATTTAAAAAATTTAATTATTAAAACTTTAAATTTTAAAATTTAAAAATTTAAAAATTTAAATACTAAATTTTTAAAATTTAATTATTAAAACTAAATTTTAAAACTTAAAAATTTAAATACTAAATTTTAAAAATTTATTTATTAAAATTTTAAATTTCAAAATTTATAAATTTAAATACTAAATTTTGAAAAATTTAATTATTAAAACTTTAAATTTTAAAATTTTAAAATTTAAATTTTAAAATTTAAAAATATAAATACTAAATTTTAAAAATTTAATTATTAAAACTTTAAATTTTAAAATTTAAATGTCTAAATACTAAATTCTAAAAATTTAATTATTAAAGCTTTAAATTTTAAAATTTATAAATTTAAATACTAAATTTTAAAAATTTAATTATTAAAACTTTAAAATTAAAAATTTAAAAATTTAAATACTAAATTTTAAAAATTTATTTATTAAAATTTTAAATTTTAAAATTTAAAAATTTAAATACTAAATTTTAAAAATTTAATTATTAAAACTTTAAATTTTAAAATTTAAAAATTTAAATACTAAATTTTAAAAATTTAATTTTAAAACTTTAAATTTTAAAATTTAAAAATTTAAATACCAAATTTTAAAAATTTATTAATTAAAACTTTAAAATTAAAAATTTATAAATTTAAATACTAAATTTTAAAAATTTATTTATTAAAATTTTAAATTTTAAAATTTAAAAATTTAAATATTAAATTTTAAAAATTTAATTATTAAAACTTTAAATTATAAAATTTAAAAATTTAAATACTAAATTTAAAAAATTTAATTATTAAAACTTTAAATTTTAAAATTTAAAAATTTAAAAATTTAAATACTAAATTTTTAAAATTTAATTATTAAAACTAAATTTTAAAATTTAAAAATTTAAATACTAAATTTTAAAAATTTAATTATTAAAACATTAAATTTAAAAATTTAAATACTAAATTTTAAAAATTTAATTATTAAAACTTTAAATTTTAAAATTTAAAAATTTAAATACTAAATTTTAAAAATTTAATTATTAAAACTTTTAATTTTAAAATTTAAAAATTTAAATACTAAATTTTAAAAATTTAATTATTAAAACTTTAAATTTTAAAATTTAACTGTTTAAATACTAAATTCCAAAAATTTAATTATTAATGCTTTAAATTTTAAAATTTATAAATTTAAATACTAAATTTTAAAAATTTAATTATTAAAACTTTAAAATTAAAAATTTAAAAATTTAAATACTAAATTTTAAAAATTTATTTATTAAAATTTTAAATTTTAAAATTTAAAAATTTAAATACTAAATTTTAAAAATTTAATTATTAAAATTTTAAATTTTAAAATTTAAATGTTTAAATACTAAATTCTAAAAATTTAATTATTAAAACTTTTAATTTTAAAATTTAGAAATTTAAATACTAAATTTTAAAAATTTAATTATTAAAACTTTAAATTTTAAAATTTAAATGTTTAAATAATAAATTCTAAAAATTTAATTATTAAAGTTTTAAATTTTAAAATTTATAAATTTAAATACTAAATTTTAAAAATTAATTATTAAAACTTTAAAATTAAAAATTTAAAAATTTAAATACTTAATTTTAAAAATTTATTTATTAAAATTTTAAATTTTAAAATTTAAAAATTTAAATACTAAATTTTAAAAATTTATTTATTAAAATTATAAATTTCAAAATTTATAAATTTAAATACTAAATTTTAAAAATTTAATTATTAAAACTTTAAATTTTAAAATTTAACTGTTTAAATACTAAATTCCAAAAATTTAATTTTTAAATCTTTATATTTTAAAATTTATAAATTTAAATACTAAATTTTAAAAATTAATTATTAAAACTTTAAAATTAAAAATTTAAAAATTTAAATACTTAATTTTAAAAATTTATTTATTAAAATTTTAAATTTTAAAATTTAAAAATTTAAATACTAAATTTTAAAAATTTATTTATTAAAATTATAAATTTCAAAATTTATAAATTTAAATACTAAATTTTAAAAATTTAATTATTAAAACTTTAAATTTTAAAATTTAAATGTTTAAATAATAAATTCTAAAAATTTAATTATTAAAGCTTTAAATTTTAAAATTTATAAATTTTAATACTAAATTTTAAAAATTTAATTATTAAAACTTTAAAATTAAAAATTTAAAAATTTAAACACTAAATTTTAAAAATTTATTTATTAAAATTTTAAATTTCAAAATTTAGAAATTTAAATACTACATTTTAAAAATTTAATTATTAAAACTTTAAATTTTAAAATTTAAAAATTTAAATACTAAATTTTAAAAATTTAATTATTAAAACTTTAAATTTTAAAATTTAAATGTTTAAATACTAAATTCCAAAAATTTAATTATTAAAGCTTTAAATTTTAAAATTTATAAATTTAAATACTAAATTTTAAAAATTAATTATTAAAACTTTAAAATTAAAAATTTAAAAATTTAAATACTTAATTTTAAAAATTTATTTATTAAAATTTTAAATTTTAAAATTTAAAAATTTAAATACTAAATTTTAAAAATTTATTTATTAAAATTATAAATTTCAAAATTTATAAATTTAAATACTAAATTTTAAAAATTTAATTATTAAAATTTTAAATTTTAAAATTTAAATGTTTAAATACTAAATTCTAAAAATTTAATTATTAAAACTTTTAATTTTAAAATTTAAAAATTTAAATACTAAATTTTAAAAATTTAATTATTAAAACTTTAAATTTTAAAATTTAAAAATTTAAATACTAAATTTTAAAAATTTAATTATTAAAACTTTAAATTTAAAAATTTAAATACTAAATTTTAAAAATTTAATTATTAAAACTTTAAATTTTAAAATTTAAATGTTTAAATACTAAATTCCAAAAATTTAATTATTAAAGCTTTAAATTTTAAAATTTATAAATTTAAATACTAAATTTTAAAAATTAATTATTAAAACTTTAAAATTAAAAATTTAAAAATTTAAATACTTAATTTTAAAAATTTATTTATTAAAATTTTAAATTTTAAAATTTAAAAATTTAAATACTAAATTTTAAAAATTTATTTATTAAAATTATAAATTTCAAAATTTATAAATTTAAATACTAAATTTTAAAAATTTAATTATTAAAACTTTAAATTTTAAAATTTAACTGTTTAAATACTAAATTCCAAAAATTTAATTTTTAAAGCTTTAAATTTTAAAATTTATAAATTTAAATACTAAATTTTAAAAATTAATTATTAAAACTTTAAAATTAAAAATTTAAAACTTTAAATACTTAATTTTAAAAATTTATTTATTAAAATTTTAAATTTTAAAATTTAAAAATTTAAATACTAAATTTTAAAAATTTATTTATTAAAATTATAAATTTCAAAATTTATAAATTTAAATACTAAATTTTAAAAATTTAATTATTAAAATTTTAAAATTTAAATGTTTAAATACTAAATTCTAAAAAATTTAATTATTAAAACTTTTAATTTTAAAATTTAAAAATTTAAATACTAAATTTTAAAAATTTAATTATTGAAACTTTAAATTTTAAAATTTAAATGTTTAAATAATAAATTCTAAAAATTTAATTATTAAAGCTTTAAATTTTAAAATTTATAAATTTTAATACTAAATTTTAATAATTTAATTATTAAAACTTTAAAATTAAAAATTTAAAAATTTAAACACTAAATTTTAAAAATTTATTTATTAAAATTTTAAATTTCAAAATTTAGAAATTTAAATACTACATTTTAAAAATTTAATTATTAAAACTTTAAATTTTAAAATTTAAAAATTTAAATACTAAATTTTAAAAATTTAATTATTAAAACTTTAAATTTTAAAATTTAAATGTTTAAATACTAAATTCCAAAAATTTAATTATTAAAGCTTTAAATTTTAAAATTTATAAATTTAAATACTAAATTTTAAAAATTAATTATTAAAACTTTAAAATTAAAAATTTAAAAATTTAAATACTTAATTTTAAAAATTTATTTATTAAAATTTTAAATTTTAAAATTTAAAAATTTAAATACTAAATTTTAAAAATTTATTTATTAAAATTATAAATTTCAAATTTTATAAATTTAAATACTAAATTTTAAAAATTTAATTATTAAAATTTTAAATTTTAAAATTTAAATGTTTAAATACTAAATTCTAAAAATTTAATTATTAAAATTTTAAAATTAAAAATTTAAAAATTTAAATACTAAATTTTAAAAATTTATTTATTAAAATTTTAAATTTCAAAATTTATAAATTTAAATACTAAATTTTGAAAAATTTAATTATTAAAACTTTAAATTTTAAAATTTTAAAACTTAAATTTTAAAATTTAAAAATTTAAATACTAAATTTTAAAAATTTAATTATTAAAACTTTTAATTTTAAAATTTAAAAATTTAAATACTAAATTTTAAAAATTTAATTATTAAAACTTTAAATTTTAAAATTTAAATGTCTAAATACTAAATTCTAAAAATTTAATTATTAAAACTTTAAATTTTAAAATTTGACAATTTAAATACTAAATTTAAAAAATTTAATTATTAAAACTTTAAATTTTAAAATTTAAAAATTTAAAAATTTAAATACTAAATTTTTAAAATTTAATTATTAAAACTAAATTTTAAAATTTAAAAATTTAAATACTAAATTTTAAAAATTTAATTATTAAAACTTTAAATTTAAAAATTTAAATACTAAGTTTTAAAAATTTAATTATTAAAACTTTAAATTTTAAAATTTAAAAATTTAAATACTAAATTTTAAAAATTTAATTATTAAAACTTTTAATTTTAAAATTTAAAAATTTAAATACTAAATTTTAAAAATTTAATTATTAAAACTTTAAATTTTAAAATTTAACTGTTTAAATACTAAATTCCAAAAATTTAATTATTAAAGCTTTAAATTTTAAAATTTATAAATTTAAATACTAAATTTTAAAAATTTAATTATTAAAACTTTAAAATTAAAAATTTAAAAATTTAAATACTAAATTTTAAAAATTTATTTATTAAAATTTTAAATTTTAAAATTTAAAAATTTAAATACTAAATTTTAAAAATTTAATTATTAAAATTTTAAATTTTAAAATTTAAATTTTTAAATACTAAATTCTAAAAATTTAATTATTAAAACTTTTAATTTTAAAATTTAAAAATTTAAATACTAAATTTTAAAAATTTAATTATTAAAACTTTAAATTTTAAAATTTAAATGTTTAAATAATAAATTCTAAAAATTTAATTATTAAAGCTTTAAATTTTAAAATTTATAAATTTTAATACTAAATTTTAAAAATTTAATTATTAAAACTTTAAAATTAAAAATTTAAAAATTTAAACACTAAATTTTAAAAATTTATTTATTAAAATTTTAAATTTCAAAATTTAGAAATTTAAATACTAAATTTTAAAAATTTAATTATTAAAACTTTAAATTTTAAAATTTAAAAATTTAAATACTAAATTTTAAAAATTTAATTATTAAAACTTTAAATTTAAAAATTTAAATACTAAATTTTAAAAATTTAATTATTAAAACTTTAAATTTTAAAATTTAAATGTTTAAATACTAAATTCCAAAAATTTAATTATTAAAGCTTTAAATTTTAAAATTTATAAATTTAAATACTAAATTTTAAAAATTAATTATTAAAACTTTAAAATTAAAAATTTAAAAATTTAAATACTTAATTTTAAACATTTATTTATTAAAATTTTAAATTTTAAAATTTAAAAATTTAAATACTAAATTTTAAAAATTTATTTATTAAAATTATAAATTTCAAAATTTATAAATTTAAATACTAAATTTTAAAAATTTAATTATTAAAACTTTAAATTTTAAAATTTAACTGTTTAAATACTAAATTCCAAAAATTTAATTTTTAAAGCTTTAAATTTTAAAATTTATAAATTTAAATACTAAATTTTAAAAATTAATTATTAAAACTTTAAAATTAAAAATTTAAAAATTTAAATACTTAATTTTAAAAATTTATTTATTAAAATTTTAAATTTTAAAATTTAAAAATTTAAATACTAAATTTTAAAAATTTATTTATTAAAATTATAAATTTCAAAATTTATAAATTTAAATACTAAATTTTAAAAATTTAATTATTAAAATTTTAAAATTTAAATGTTTAAACACTAAATTCTAAAAAATTTAATTATTAAAACTTTTAATTTTAAAATTTAAAAATTTAAATACTAAATTTTAAAAATTTAATTATTAAAACTTTAA
This sequence comes from Aethina tumida, assembly GCF_024364675.1. Lineage (NCBI taxonomy): Eukaryota > Metazoa > Arthropoda > Insecta > Coleoptera > Nitidulidae > Aethina > Aethina tumida. Next base: position 18,063,325 of record NC_065435.1, on the reverse strand, counting down.
ATTTTAAAATTTAAATGTTTAAATAATAAATTCTAAAAATTTAATTATTAAAGCTTTAAATTTTAAAATTTATAAATTTTAATACTAAATTTTAAGAATTTAATTATTAAAACTTTAAAATTAAAAATTTAAAAATTTAAACACTAAATTTTAAAAATTTATTTATTAAAATTTTAAATTTCAAAATTTAGAAATTTAAATACTACATTTTAAAAATTTAATTATTAAAACTTTAAATTTTAAAATTTAAAAATTTAAATACTAAATTTTAAAAATTTAATTATTAAAACTTTAAATTTTAAAATTTAAATGTTTAAATACTAAATTCTAAAAAATTTAATTATTAAGACTTTTAATTTTAAAATTTAAAAATTTAAATACTAAATTTTAAAAATTTAATTATTAAAACTTTAAATTTTAAAATTTAAATGTTTAAATACTAAATTCTAAAAATTTAATTATTAAAACTTTTAATTTTAAAATTTAAAAATTTAAATACTAAATTTTAAAAATTTAATTATTAAAACTTTAAATTTTAAAATTTAACTGTTTAAATACTAAATTCCAAAAATTTAATTATTAAAGCTTTAAATTTTAAAATTTATAAATTTAAATACTAAATTTTAAAAATTTAATTATTAAAACTTTAAAATTAAAAATTTAAAAATTTAAATACTAAATTTTAAAAATTTATTTATTAAAATTTTAAATTTCAAAATTTATAAATTTAAATACTAAATTTTGAAAAATTTAATTATTAAAACTTTAAATTTTAAAATTTTAAAACTTAAATTTTAAAATTTAAAAATTTAAATACTAAATTTTAAAAATTTAATTATTAAAACTTTTAATTTTAAAATTTAAAAATTTAAATACTAAATTTTAAAAATTTAACTATTAAAACTTTAAATTTTAAAATTTAAATGTCTAAATACTAAATTCTAAAAATTTAATTATTAAAACTTTAAATTTTAAAATTTGAAAATTTAAATACAAAATTTAAAAAATTTAATTATTAAAACTTTAAATTTTAAAATTTAAAAATTTAAAAATTTAAATACTAAATTTTTAAAATTTAATTATTAAAACTAAATTTTAAAACTTAATAATTTAAATACTAAATTTTAAAAATTTATTTATTAAAATTTTAAATTTCAAAATTTATAAATTTAAATACTAAATTTTGAAAAATTTAATTATTAAAACTTTAAATTTTAAAATTTTAAAATTTAAATTTTAAAATTTAAAAATATAAATACTAAATTTTAAAAATTTAATTATTAAAACTTTAAATTTTAAAATTTAAATGTCTAAATACTAAATTCTAAAAATTTAATTATTAAAGCTTTAAATTTTAAAATTTATAAATTTAAATACTAAATTTTAAAAATTTAATTATTAAAACTTTAAAATTAAAAATTTAAAAATTTAAATACTAAATTTTAAAAATTTATTTATTAAAATTTTAAATTTTAAAATTTAAAAATTTAAATACTAAATTTTAAAAATTTAATTATTAAAACTTTAAATTTTAAAATTTAAAAATTTAAATACTAAATTTTAAAAATTTAATTTTAAAACTTTAAATTTTAAAATTTAAAAATTTAAATACAAAATTTTAAAAATTTAATAATTAAAACTTTAAAATTAAAAATTTATAAATTTAAATACTAAATTTTAAAAATTTATTTATTAAAATTTTAAATTTTAAAATTTAAAAATTTAAATATTAAATTTTAAAAATTTAATTATTAAAACTTTAAATTATAAAATTTAAAAATTTAAATACTAAATTTAAAAAATTTAATTATTAAAACTTTAAATTTTAAAATTTAAAAATTTAAAAATTTAAATACTAAATTTTTAAAATTTAATTATTAAAACTAAATTTTAAAATTTAAAAATTTAAATACTAAATTTTAAAAATTTAATTATTAAAACATTAAATTTAAAAATTTAAATACTAAATTTTAAAAATTTAATTATTAAAACTTTAAATTTTAAAATTTAAAAATTTAAATACTAAATTTTAAAAATTTAATTATTAAAACTTTTAATTTTAAAATTTAAAAATTTAAATACTAAATTTTAAAATTTAATTATTAAAACTTTAAATTTTAAAATTTAACTGTTTAAATACTAAATTCCAAAAATTTAATTATTAAAGCTTTAAATTTTAAAATTTATAAATTTAAATACTAAATTTTAAAAATTTAATTATTAAAATTTTAAATTTTAAAATTTAAATGTTTAAATACTAAATTCTAAAAATTTAATTATTAAAACTTTTAATTTTAAAATTTAGAAATTTAAATACTAAATTTTAAAAATTTAATTATTAAAACTTTAAATTTTAAAATTTAAATGTTTAAATAATAAATTCTAAAAATTTAATTATTAAAGCTTTAAATTTTAAAATTTATAAATTTTAATACTAAATTTTAAAAATTTAATTATTAAAACTTTAAAATTAAAAATTTAAAAATTTAAATACTAAATTTTAAAAATTTATATATTAAAATTTTAAATTTCAAAATTTATAAAGTTAAATACTAAATTTTGAAAAATTTAATTATTAAAACTTTAAATTTTAAAATTTTAAAATTTAAATTTTAAAATTTAAAAATTTAAATACTAAATTTTAAAAATTTAATTATTAAAACTTTTAATTTTAAAATTTAAAAATTTAAATACTAAATTTTAAAAATTTAATTATTAAAACTTTAAATTTTAAAATTTAAATGTCTAAATACCAAATTCTAAAAATTTAATTATTAAAACTTTAAATTTTAAAATTTAAAAATTTAAAAATTTAAATACTAAATTTTTAAAATTTAATTATTAAAACTAAATTTTATAATTTAAAAATTTAAATACTAAATTTTAAAAATTTAATTATTAAAACTTTAAATTTAAAAATTTAAATACTAAATTTTAAAAATTTAATTATTAAAACTTTAAATTTTAAAATTTAAATGTTTAAATACTAAATTCCAAAAATTTAATTATTAAAGCTTTAAATTTTAAAATTTATAAATTTAAATACTAAATTTTAAAAATTAATTATTAAAACTTTAAAATTAAAAATTTAAAAATTTAAATACTTAATTTTAAACATTTATTTATTAAAATTTTAAATTTTAAAATTTAAAAATTTAAATACTAAATTTTAAAAATTTATTTATTAAAATTATAAATTTCAAAATTTATAAATTTAAATACTAAATTTTAAAAATTTAATTACTAAAACTTTAAATTTTAAAATTTAACTGTTTAAATACTAAATTCCAAAAATTTAATTTTTAAAGCTTTAAATTTTAAAATTTATAAATTTAAATACTAAATTTTAAAAATTAATTATTAAAACTTTAAAATTAAAAATTTAAAAATTTAAATACTTAATTTTAAAAATTTATTTATTAAAATTTTAAATTTTAAAATTTAAAAATTTAAATACTAAATTTTAAAAATTTATTTATTAAAATTATAAATTTCAAAATTTATAAATTTAAATACTAAATTTTAAAAATTTAATTATTAAAATTTTAAAATTTAAATGTTTAAACACAAAATTCTAAAAAATTTAATTATTAAAACTTTTAATTTTAAAATTTAAAAATTTAAATACTAAATTTTAAAAATTTAATTATTAAAACTTTAAATTTTAAAATTTAAATGTTTAAATACTAAATTCCAAAAATTTAATTATTAAAGCTTTAAATTTTAAAATTTAAATGTTTAAATACTAAATTCTAAAAAATTTAATTATTAAAACTTTTAATTTTAAAATTTAAAAATTTAAATACTAAATTTTAAAAATTTAATTATTAAAACTTTAAATTTTAAAATTTAAATGTTTAAATACTAAATTCTAAAAATTTAATTATTAAAACTTTTAATTTTAAAATTTAAATACTAAATTTTAAAAATTTAATTATTAAAACTTTAAATTTTAAAATTTAACTGTTTAAATACTAAATTCCAAAAATTTAATTATTAAAGCTTTAAATTTTAAAATTTATAAATTTAAATACTAAATTTTAAAAATTTAATTATTAAAACTTTAAAATTAAAAATTTAAAAATTTAAATACTAAATTTTAAAAATTTATTTATTAAAATTTTAAATTTCAAAATTTATAAATTTAAATACTAAATTTTGAAAAATTTAATTATTAAAACTTTAAATTTTAAAATTTTAAAACTTAAATTTTAAAATTTAAAAATTTAAATACTAAATTTTAAAAATTTAATTATTAAAACTTTTAATTTTAAAATTTAAAAATTTAAATACTAAATTTTAAAAATTTAATTATTAAAACTTTAAATTTTAAAATTTAAATGTCTAAATACTAAATTCTAAAAATTTAATTATTAAAACTTTAAATTTTAAAATTTGAAAATTTAAATACTAAATTTAAAAAATTTAATTATTAAAACTTTAAATTTTAAAATTTAAAAATTTAAAAATTTAAATACTAAATTTTTAAAATTTAATTATTAAAACTAAATTTTAAAACTTAAAAATTTAAATACTAAATTTTAAAAATTTATTTATTAAAATTTTAAATTTCAAAATTTATAAATTTAAATACTAAATTTTGAAAAATTTAATTATTAAAACTTTAAATTTTAAAATTTTAAAATTTAAATTTTAAAATTTAAAAATATAAATACTAAATTTTAAAAATTTAATTATTAAAACTTTAAATTTTAAAATTTAAATGTCTAAATACTAAATTCTAAAAATTTAATTATTAAAGCTTTAAATTTTAAAATTTATAAATTTAAATACTAAATTTTAAAAATTTAATTATTAAAACTTTAAAATTAAAAATTTAAAAATTTAAATACTAAATTTTAAAAATTTATTTATTAAAATTTTAAATTTTAAAATTTAAAAATTTAAATACTAAATTTTAAAAATTTAATTATTAAAACTTTAAATTTTAAAATTTAAAAATTTAAATACTAAATTTTAAAAATTTAATTTTAAAACTTTAAATTTTAAAATTTAAAAATTTAAATACCAAATTTTAAAAATTTAATAATTAAAACTTTAAAATTAAAAATTTATAAATTTAAATACTAAATTTTAAAAATTTATTTATTAAAATTTTAAATTTTAAAATTTAAAAATTTAAATATTAAATTTTAAAAATTTAATTATTAAAACTTTAAATTATAAAATTTAAAAATTTAAATACTAAATTTAAAAAATTTAATTATTAAAACTTTAAATTTTAAAATTTAAAAATTTAAAAATTTAAATACTAAATTTTTAAAATTTAATTATTAAAACTAAATTTTAAAATTTAAAAATTTAAATACTAAATTTTAAAAATTTAATTATTAAAACATTAAATTTAAAAATTTAAATACTAAATTTTAAAAATTTAATTATTAAAACTTTAAATTTTAAAATTTAAAAATTTAAATACTAAATTTTAAAAATTTAATTATTAAAACTTTTAATTTTAAAATTTAAAAATTTAAATACTAAATTTTAAAAATTTAATTATTAAAACTTTAAATTTTAAAATTTAACTGTTTAAATACTAAATTCCAAAAATTTAATTATTAAAGCTTTAAATTTTAAAATTTATAAATTTAAATACTAAATTTTAAAAATTTAATTATTAAAACTTTAAAATTAAAAATTTAAAAATTTAAATACTAAATTTTAAAAATTTATTTATTAAAATTTTAAATTTTAAAATTTAAAAATTTAAATACTAAATTTTAAAAATTTAATTATTAAAATTTTAAATTTTAAAATTTAAATGTTTAAATACTAAATTCTAAAAATTTAATTATTAAAACTTTTAATTTTAAAATTTAGAAATTTAAATACTAAATTTTAAAAATTTAATTATTAAAACTTTAAATTTTAAAATTTAAATGTTTAAATAATAAATTCTAAAAATTTAATTATTAAAGCTTTAAATTTTAAAATTTATAAATTTTAATACTAAATTTTAAAAATTTAATTATTAAAACTTTAAAATTAAAAATTTAAAAATTTAAATACTAAATTTTAAAAATTTATATATTAAAATTTTAAATTTCAAAATTTATAAATTTAAATACTAAATTTTGAAAAATTTAATTATTAAAACTTTAAATTTTAAAATTTTAAAATTTAAATTTTAAAATTTAAAAATTTAAATACTAAATTTTAAAAATTTAATTACTAAAACTTTTAATTTTAAAATTTAAAAATTTAAATACTAAATTTTAAAAATTTAATTATTAAAACTTTAAATTTTAAAATTTAAATGTCTAAATACCAAATTCTAAAAATTTAATTATTAAAACTTTAAATTTTAAAACTTAAAAATTTAAAAATTTAAATACTAAATTTTTAAAATTTAATTATTAAAACTAAATTTTATAATTTAAAAATTTAAATACTAAATTTTAAAAATTTAATTATTAAAACTTTAAATTTAAAAATTTAAATACTAAATTTTAAAAATTTAATTATTAAAATTTTAAATTTTAAAATTTAAAAATTTAAATACTAAATTTTAAAAATTTAATTATTAAAACTTTTAATTTTAAAATTTAAAAATTTAAATACTAAATTTTAAAAATTTAATTATTAAAACTTTAAATTATAAAATTTAAAAATTTAAATACTAAATTTAAAAAATTTAATTATTAAAACTTTAAATTTTAAAATTTAAAAATTTAAAAATTTAAATACTAAATTTTTAAAATTTAATTATTAAAACTAAATTTTAAAATTTAAAAATTTAAATACTAAATTTTAAAAATTTAATTATTAAAACATTAAATTTAAAAATTTAAATACTAAATTTTAAAAATTTAATTATTAAAACTTTAAATTTTAAAATTTAAAAATTTAAATACTAAATTTTAAAAATTTAATTATTAAAACTTTTAATTTTAAAATTTAAAAATTTAAATACTAAATTTTAAAAATTTAATTATTAAAACTTTAAATTTTAAAATTTAACTGTTTAAATACTAAATTCCAAAAATTTAATTATTAAAGCTTTAAATTTTAAAATTTATAAATTTAAATACTAAATTTTAAAAATTTAATTATTAAAACTTTAAAATTAAAAATTTAAAAATTTAAATACTAAATTTTAAAAATTTATTTATTAAAATTTTAAATTTTAAAATTTAAAAATTTAAATACTAAATTTTAAAAATTTAATTATTAAAATTTTAAATTTTAAAATTTAAATGTTTAAATACTAAATTCTAAAAATTTAATTATTAAAACTTTTAATTTTAAAATTTAGAAATTTAAATACTAAATTTTAAAAATTTAATTATTAAAACTTTAAATTTTAAAATTTAAATGTTTAAATAATAAATTCTAAAAATTTAATTATTAAAGCTTTAAATTTTAAAATTTATAAATTTTAATACTAAATTTTAAAAATTTAATTATTAAAACTTTAAAATTAAAAATTTAAAAATTTAAATACTAAATTTTAAAAATTTATATATTAAAATTTTAAATTTCAAAATTTATAAATTTAAATACTAAATTTTGAAAAATTTAATTATTAAAACTTTAAATTTTAAAATTTTAAAATTTAAATTTTAAAATTTAAAAATTTAAATACTAAATTTTAAAAATTTAATTACTAAAACTTTTAATTTTAAAATTTAAAAATTTAAATACTAAATTTTAAAAATTTAATTATTAAAACTTTAAATTTTAAAATTTAAATGTCTAAATACCAAATTCTAAAAATTTAATTATTAAAACTTTAAATTTTAAAACTTAAAAATTTAAAAATTTAAATACTAAATTTTTAAAATTTAATTATTAAAACTAAATTTTATAATTTAAAAATTTAAATACTAAATTTTAAAAATTTAATTATTAAAACTTTAAATTTAAAAATTTAAATACTAAATTTTAAAAATTTAATTATTAAAACTTTAAATTTTAAAATTTAAAAATTTAAATACTAAATTTTAAAAATTTAATTATTAAAACTTTTAATTTTAAAATTTAAAAATTTAAATACTAAATTTTAAAAATTTAATTATTAAAACTTTAAATTTTAAAATTTAACTGTTTAAATACTAAATTCCAAAAATTTAATTATTAAAGCTTTAAATTTTAAAATTTATAAATTTAAATACTTAATTTTAAAAATTTAATTATTAAAACTTTAAAATTAAAAATTTAAAAATTTAAATACTAAATTTTAAAAATTTATTTATTAAAATTTTAAATTTTAAACTTTAAAAATTTAAATACTAAATTTTAAAAATTTAATTATTAAAATTTTAAATTTTAAAATTTAAATTTTTAAATACTAAATTCTAAAAATTTAATTATTAAAACTTTTAATTTTAAAATTTAAAAATTTAAATACTAAATTTTAAAAATTTAATTATTAAAACTTTAAATTTTAAAATTTAAATGTTTAAATAATAAATTCTAAAAATTTAATTATTAAAACTTTTAATTTTAAAATTTAAAAATTTAAATACTAAATTTTAAAAATTTAATTATTAAAACTTTAAAATTAAAAATTTAAAAATTTAAACACTAAATTTTAAAAATTTATTTATTAAAATTTTAAATTTCAAAATTTAGAAATTTAAATACTAAATTTTAAAAATTTAATTATTAAAACTTTAAATTTTAAAATTTAAAAATTTAAATACTAAATTTTAAAAATTTAATTATTAAAACTTTAAATTTAAAAATTTAAATACTAAATTTTAAAAATTTAATTATTAAAACTTTAAATTTTAAAATTTAAATGTTTAAATACTAAATTCCAAAAATTTAATTATTAAAGATTTAAATTTTAAAATTTATAAATTTAAATACTAAATTTTAAAAATTAATTATTAAAACTTTAAATTTTAAAATTTAACTGTTTAAATAATAAATTCCAAAAATTTAATTATTAAAGCTTTAAATTTTAAAATTTATAAATTTAAATACTAAATTTTAAAAATTAATTATTAAAACTTTAAAATTAAAAATTTAAAAATTTAAAAACTTAATTTTAAAAATTTATTTATTAAAATTTTAAATTTTAAAATTTAAAAATTTAAATACTAAATTTTAAAAATTTATTTATTAAAATTATAAATTTCAAAATTTATAAATTTAAATACTAAATATTAAAAATTTAATTATTAAAATTTTAAATTTTAAAATTTAAATGTTTAAATACTAAATTCTAAAAATTTAATTATTAAAACTTTTAATTTTAAAATTTAAAAATTTAAATACTAAATTTTAAAAATTTAATTATTAAAACTTTAAATTTTAAAATTTAAATGTTTAAATAATAAATTCTAAAAATTTAATTATTAAAGCTTTAAATTTTAAAATTTATAAATTTTAATACTAAATTTTAAAAATTTAATTATTAAAACTTTAAAATTAAAAATTTAAAAATTTAAACACTAAATTTTAAAAATTTATTTATTAAAATTTTAAATTTCAAAATTTAGAAATTTAAATACTAAATTTTAAAAATTTAATTATTAAAACTTTAAATTTTAAAATTTAAAAATTTAAATACTAAATTTTAAAAATTTAATTATTAAAACTTTAAATTTAAAAATTTAAATACTAAATTTTAAAAATTTAATTATTAAAACTTTAAATTTTAAAATTTAAATGTTTAAATACTAAATTCCAAAAATTTAATTATTAAAGCTTTAAATTTTAAAATTTAAAAATTTAAATACTAAATTTTAAAAATTTATTTCTTAAAATTATAAATTTCAAAATTTATAAATTTAAATACTAAATTTTAAAAATTTAATTATTAAAATTTTAAATTTTAAAATTTAAATGTTTAAATACTAAATTCTAAAAATTTAATTATTAAAACTTTTAATTTTAAAATTTAAAAATTTAAATACTAAATTTTAAAAATTTAATTATTAAAACTTTAAATTATAAAATTTAACTGTTTAAATACTAAATTCCAAAAATTTAATTATTAAAGCTTTAAATTTTAAAATTTATAAATTTAAATACTAAATTTTAATAATTTAATTATTAAAACTTTAAAATTAAAAATTTAAAAATTTAAATACTAAATTTTAAAAATTTATTTATTAAAATTTTAAATTTCAAAATTTATAAATTTAAATACTAAATTTTGAAAAATTTAATTATTAAAACTTTAAATTTTAAAATTTTAAAACTTAAATTTTAAAATTTAAAAATTTAAATACTAAATTTTAAAAATTTAATTATTAAAACTTTTAATTTTAAAATTTAAAAATTTAAATACTAAATTTTAAAAATTTAATTATTAAAACTTTAAATTTTAAAATTTAAATGTCTAAATACTAAATTCTAAAAATTTAATTATTAAAACTTTAAATTTTAAAATTTGAAAATTTAAATACTAAATTAAAAAAATTTAATTATTAAAACTTTAAATTTTAAAATTTAAAAATTTAAAAATTTAAATACTAAATTTTTAAAATTTAATTATTAAAACTAAATTTTAAAATTTAAAAATTTAAATACTAAATTTTAAAAATTTATTTATTAAAATTTTAAATTTCAAAATTTATAAATTTAAATACTAAATTTTGAAAAATTTAATTATTAAAACTTTAAATTTTAAAATTTTAAAATTTAAATTATAAAATTTAAAAATATAAATACTAAATTTTAAAAATTTAATTATTAAAACTTTAAATTTTAAAATTTAAATGTCTAAATACTAAATTCTAAAAATTTAATTATTAAAGCTTTAAATTTTAAAATTTATAAATTTAAATACTAAATTTTAAAAATTTAATTATTAAAACTTTAAATTTTAAAATTTAAAAATTTAAATACTAAATTTTAAAAATTTAATTTTAAAACTTTAAATTTTAAAATTTAAAAATTTAAATACCAAATTTTAAAAATTTAATAATTAAAACTTTAAAATTAAAAATTTATAAATTTAAATACTAAATTTTAAAAATTTATTTATTAAAATTTTAAATTTTAAAATTTAAAAATTTAAATATTAAATTTTAAAAATTTAATTATTAAAACTTTAAATTTTAAAATTTAAAAATTTAAATACTAAATTTAAAAAATTTAATTATTAAAACTTTAAATTTTAAAATTTAAAAATTTAAAAATTTAAATACTAAATTTTTAAAATTTAATTATTAAAACTAAATTTTAAAATTTAAAAATTTAAATACTAAATTTTAAAAATTTAATTATTAAAACATTAAATTTAAAATTTTAAATACTAAATTTTAAAAATTTAATTATTAAAACTTTAAATTTTAAAATTTAAAAATTTAAATACTAAATTTTAAAAATTTAATTATTAAAACTTTTAATTTTAAAATTTAAAAATTTAAATACTAAATTTTAAAAATTTAATTATTAAAACTTTAAATTTTAAAATTTAACCGTTTAAATACTAAATTCCAAAAATTTAATTATTAAAGCTTTAAATTTTAAAATTTATAAATTTAAATACTAAATTTTAAAAATTTAATTATTAAAACTTTAAAATTAAAAATTTAAAAATTTAAATACTAAATTTTAAAAATTTATTTATTAAAATTTTAAATTTTAAAATTTAAAAATTTAAATACTAAATTTTAAAAATTTAATTATTAAAATTTTAAATTTTAAAATTTAAATGTTTAAATACTAAATTCTAAAAATTTAATTATTAAATCTTTTAATTTTAAAATTTAGAAATTTAAATACTAAATTTTAAAAATTTAATTATTAAAACTTTAAATTTTAAAATTTAAATGTTTAAATAATAAATTCTAAAAATTTAATTATTAAAGCTTTAAATTTTAAAATTTATAAATTTTAATACTAAATTTTAAAAATTTAATTATTAAAACTTTAAAATTAAAATTTTAAAAATTTAAATACTAAATTTTAAAAATTTATTTATTAAAATTTTAAATTTCAAAATTTAGAAATTTAAATACTAAATTTTAAAAATTTAATTATTAAAACTTTAAATTTTAAAATTTAAATGTCTAAATACTAAATTCTAAAAATTTAATTATTAAAACTTTAAATTTTAAAATTTGAAAATTTAAATACTTAATTTAAAAAATTTAATTATTAAAACTTTAAATTTTAAAATTTAAAAATTTAAAAATTTAAATACTAAATTTTTAAAATTTAATTATTAAAACTAAATTTTAAAATTTAAAAATTTAAATACTAAATTTTAAAAATTTATTTATTAAAATTTTAAATTTCAAAATTTATAAATTTAAATACTAAATTTTGAAAAATTTAATTATTAAAACTTTAAATTTTAAAATTTTAAAATTTAAATTTTAAAATTTAAAAATATAAATACTAAATTTTAAAAATTTAATTATTAAAACTTTAAATTTTAAAATTTAAATGTCTAAATACTAAATTCTAAAAATTTAATTATTAAAGCTTTAAATTTTAAAATTTATAAATTTAAATGCTAAATTTTAAAAATTTAATTATTAAAACTTTAAAATTATAAATTTAAAAATTTAAATACTAAATTTTAAAAATTTATTTATTAAAATTTTAAATTTTAAAATTTAAAAATTTAAATACTAAATTTTAAAAATTTAATTATTAAAACTTTAAATTTTAAAATTTAAAAATTTAAATACTAAATTTTAAAAATTTAATTTTAAAACTTTAAATTTTAAAATTTAAAAATTTAAATACCAAATTTTAAAAATTTAATAATTAAAACTTTAAAATTAAAAATTTATAAATTTAAATACTAAATTTTAAAAATTTATTTATTAAAGTTTTAAATTTTAAAATTTAAAAATTTAAATATTAAATTTTAAAAATTTAATTATTAAAACTTTAAATTTTAAAATTTAAAAATTTAAATACTAAATTTAAAAAATTTAATTATTAAAACTTTAAATTTTAAAATTTAAAAATTTAAAAATTTAAATACTAAATTTTTAAAATTTAATTATTAAAACTAAATTTTAAAATTTAAAAATTTAAATACTAAATTTTAAAAATTTAATTTTTAAAACATTAAATTTAAAAATTTAAATACCAAATTTTAAAAATTTATTTATTAAAATTTTAAATTTTAAAATTTAAAAATTTAAATACTAAATTTTAAAAATTTAATTATTAAAATTTTAAATTTTAAAATTTAAATGTTTAAATACTAAATTCTAAAAATTTAATTATTAAAACTTTTAATTTTAAAATTTTGAAATTTAAATACTAAATTTTAAAAATTTAATTATTAAAACTTTAAATTTTAAAATTTAAATGTTTAAATAATAAATTCTAAAAATTTAATTATTAAAGCTTTAAATTTTAAAATTTATAAATTTTAATACTAAATTTTAAAAATTTAATTATTAAAACTTTAAAATTAAAAATTTAAAAATTTAAATACTAAATTTTAAAAATTTATTTATTAAAATTTTAAATTTCAAAATTTAGAAATTTAAATACTAAATTTTAAAAATTTAATTATTAAAACTTTAAATTTTAAAATTTAAAAATTTAAATACTAAATTTTAAAAATTTAATTATTAAAACTTTAAATTTAAAAATTTAAATACTAAATTTTAAAAATTTAATTATTAAAACTTTAAATTTTAAAATTTTAAAATTTAAATTTTAAAATTTAAAAATTTTGATTTTAAAATTTAAAAATTTAAATATTAAATTTTAAAAATTTAATTATTAAAACTTTAAATTTAAAAATTTGAATGTTTAAATACTAAATTCTAAAAATTTAATTATTAAAGTTTTAAATTTTAAAATTTATAAATATAAATACTAAATTTTAAAAATTTAATTATTAACACTTTGAAATTAAAAATTTAAATATTTAAATACTAAATTTAAAAAATTTATTTATTAAAATTTTAAATTTTAAAATTTAAAAATTTAAATACTAAATTTTAAAAATTTATTTATTAAAATTATAAATTTCAAAATTTATAAATTTAAATACTAAATTTTAAAAATTTAATTATTATAACTTTAAATTTTAAAATTTAAAAATTTAAATACTAAATTTTAAAAATTTAATTATTAAAACATTAAATTTTAAAATTTAAATGTTTAAATACTAAATTCTAAAAATTTAATTATTAAAGCTTTAAATTTTAAAATTTAAAAATTTAAATACTAAATTTTAAAAATTTATTTATTAAAATTTTAAATTTCAAAATTTATAAATTTAAATACTAAATTTTGAAAAATTTAATTATTAAAACTTTAAATTTTAAAATTTAAATGTCTAAATACTAAATTCTAAAAATTTAATTATTAAAGCTTTAAATTTTAAAATTTATAAATTTAAATACTAAATTTTAAAAATTTAATTATTAAAACTTTAAAATTAAAAATTTAAAAATTTAAATACTAAATTTTATAAATTTAATTATTAAAACTTTAAAATTAAAAATTTAAAAATTTAAAAACTAAATTTTAAAAATTTAATTTTAAAACTTTAAATTTTAAAATTTAAAAATTTAAAACTAAATTTTAAAAATTTAATAATTAAAACTTTAAAATTAAAAATTTAAAAATTTAAATACTAAATTTTAAAAATTTAATTATTAAAACTTTAAATTTTAAAATTTAAAAATTTAAATACTAAATTTAAAAAATTTAATTATTAAAACTTTAAATTTTAAATTTAAAAATTTAAAAATTTAAATACTAAATTTTTAAAATTTAATTATTAAAACTAAATTTTAAAATTTAAAAATTTAAATACTAAATTTTAAAAATTTGATTATTAAAACTTTAAATTTAAAAATTTAAATACTAAATTTTAAAAATTTAATTATTAAAACTTTAAATTTTAAAATTTTAAAATGGAAATTTTAAAATTTAAAAATTTAAATTTTCAAATTTAAAAATTTAAATACTAAATTTTAAAAATTTATTTATTAAAATTTTAAATTTCAAAATTTGGAAATTTAAATACTAAATTTTAAAAATTTAATTATTAAAACTTTAAATTTTAAAATTTAAAAATTTAAATACTAAATTTTAAAAATTTAATTATTAAAACTTTAAATTTAAAAATTTAAATACTAAATTTTAAAAATTTAATTATTAAAACTTTAAATTTTAAAATTTTAAAATTTAAATTTTAAAATTTAAAAATTTTGATTTTAAAATTTAAAAATTTAAATACTAAATTTTAAAAATTTAATTATTAAAACTTTAAATTTAAAAATTTGAATGTTTAAATACTAAATTCTAAAAATTTAATTATTAAAGTTTTAAATTTTAAAATTTATAAATATAAATACTAAATTTTAAAAATTTAATTATTAACACTTTGAAATTAAAAATTTAAATATTTAAATACTAAATTTAAAAAATTTATTTATTAAAATTTTAAATTTTAAAATTTAAAAATTTAAATACTAAATTTTAAAAATTTATTTATTAAAATTATAAATTTCAAAATTTATAAATTTAAATACTAAATTTTAAAAATTTAATTATTATAACTTTAAATTTTAAAATTTAAAAATTTAAATACTAAATTTTAAAAATTTAATTATTAAAACATTAAATTTTAAAATTTAAATGTTTAAATACTAAATTCTAAAAATTTAATTATTAAAGCTTTAAATTTTAAAATTTAAAAATTTAAATACTAAATTTTAAAAATTTATTTATTAAAATTTTAAATTTCAAAATTTATAAATTTAAATACTAAATTTTGAAAAATTTAATTATTAAAACTTTAAATTTTAAAATTTAAATGTCTAAATACTAAATTCTAAAAATTTAATTATTAAAGCTTTAAATTTTAAAATTTATAAATTTAAATACTAAATTTTAAAAATTTAATTATTAAAACTTTAAAATTAAAAATTTAAAAATTTAAATACTAAATTTTATAAATTTAATTATTAAAACTTTAAAATTAAAAATTTAAAAATTTAAAAACTAAATTTTAAAAATTTAATTTTAAAACTTTAAATTTTAAAATTTAAAAATTTAAAACTAAATTTTAAAAATTTAATAATTAAAACTTTAAAATTAAAAATTTAAAAATTTAAATACTAAATTTTAAAAATTTAATTATTAAAACTTTAAATTTTAAAATTTAAAAATTTAAATACTAAATTTAAAAAATTTAATTATTAAAACTTTAAATTTTAAATTTAAAAATTTAAAAATTTAAATACTAAATTTTTAAAATTTAATTATTAAAACTAAATTTTAAAATTTAAAAATTTAAATACTAAATTTTAAAAATTTAATTATTAAAACTTTAAATTTAAAAATTTAAATACTAAATTTTAAAAATTTAATTATTAAAACTTTAAATTTTAAAATTTTAAAATGGAAATTTTAAAATTTAAAAATTTAAATTTTCAAATTTAAAAATTTAAATACTAAATTTTAAAAATTTAATTGTTAAAATTTTAAATTTAAAAATTTAAATACTAAATTTTAAAAATTTAATTATTAAAACTTTTAATTTTAAAATTTAAAAATTTAAATACTAAATTTTAAAAATTTAATTAATAAAACTTTAAATTTTAAAATTTAAATGTTTAAATACTAATTTCCAAAAATTTAATTATTAAAGCTATAAATTTTAAAATTTATAAATTTAAATACTAAATTTTAAAAATTTAATTATTGAAACTTTAAAATTAAAAATTTAAAAATTTAAATACTAAATTTTAAAAATTTATTTATTAAAATTTTAAATTTTAAAATTTAAAAATTTAAATATTAAATTTTAAAAATTTAATTATTAAAATTTTAAATTTTAAAATTTAAATGTTTAAATACTAAATTCTAAAAATTTAATTATTAAAGATTTAAATTTAAAAATTTAAATACTAAATTTTAAAAATTTAATTATTAAAACTTTAAATTTTAAAATTTTAAAATGGAAATTTTAAAATTTAAAAATTTAAATTTTCAAATTTAAAAATTTAAATACTAAATTTTAAAAATTTAATTGTTAAAATTTTAAATATAAAAATTTAAATACTAAATTTTAAAAATTTAATTATTAAAACTTTTAATTTTAAAATTTAAAAATTTAAATACTAAATTTTAAAAATTTAATTAATAAAACTTTAAATTTTAAAATTTAAATGTTTAAATACTAATTTCCAAAAATTTAATTATTAAAGCTATAAATTTTAAAATTTATAAATTTAAATACTAAATTTTAAAAATTTAATTATTGAAACTTTAAAATTAAAAATTTAAAAATTTAAATACTAAATTTTAAAAATTTATTTATTAAAATTTTAAATTTTAAAATTTAAAAATTTAAATATTAAATTTTAAAAATTTAATTATTAAAATTTTAAATTTTAAAATTTAAATGTTTAAATACTAAATTCTAAAAATTTAATTATTAAAGATTTAAATTTATTAAAACTTTAAATTTTAAAATTTAAAAATTTAAATATTAAATTTTAAAAATTTAATTTAAAAACTTTAAATTTTAAAATTTAAAAATTTAAATAATAAATTTTAAAATTTAAAAATTTAAATACTAAATTTTAAAAATTTAATTATTAAAACTTTTAATTTTAAAATTTAAAAATTTAAATACTAAAATTTAAAAATTTAATTATTAAAACTTTAAATTTTAAAATTTAAATGTTTAAATACTAAATTCTAAAAATTTAATTATTAAAGCTTTAAATTTTAAAATTTATAAATTTAAATACTAAATTTTAAAAATTTAATTATTAAAACTTTAAAATTAAAAATTTAAAAATTCAAATACTAAATTTTAAAAATTTATTTATTAAAATTTTAAATTTTAAAATTTAAAAAGTTAAATACAAAATTTTAAAAATTTAATTATTAAAACTTTAAATTTTAAAATTTAAAAATTTAAATACTAAATTTTAAAAATTTAATTTTAAAACTTTAAATTTTAAAATTTAAAAATTTAAATACCAAATTTTAAAAATTTAATAATTAAAACTTTAAAATTAAAAATTTATAAATTTAAATACTAAATTTTAAAAATTTATTTATTAAAATTTTAAATTTTAAAATTTAAAAATTTAAATATTAAATTTTAAAAATTTAATTATTAAAACTTTAAATTTTAAAATTTAAAAATTTAAATACTAAATTTAAAAAATTTAATTATTAAAACTTTAAATTTTAAAATTTAAAAATTTAAAAATTTAAATACTAAATTTTTAAAATTTAATTATTAAAACTAAATTTTAAAATTTAAAAATTTAAATACTAAATTTATAAAAATTTAATTATTAAAACATTAAATTTAAAAATTTAAATACTAAATTTTAAAAATTAAATTATTAAAACTTTAAATTTTAAAATTTAAAAATTTAAATACTAAATTTTAAAAATTTAATTATTAAAACTTTTAATTTTAAAATTTAAAAATTTAAATACTAAATTTTAAAAATTTAATTATTAAAACTTTAAATTTTAAAATTTAACCGTTTAAATACTAAATTCCAAAAATTTAATTATTAAAGCTTTAAATTTTAAAATTTATAAATTTAAATACTAAATTTTAAAAATTTAATTATTAAAACTTTAAAATTAAAAATTTAAAAATTTAAATACTAAATTTTAAAAATTTAATTATTAAAACTTTAAATTTTAAAATTTAAATGTTTAAATAATAAATTCTAAAAATTTAATTATTAAAGCTTTAAATTTTAAAATTTATAAATTTTAATACTAAATTTTAAAAATTTAATTATTAAAACTTTAAAATTAAAAATTTAAAAATTTAAATACTAAATTTTAAAAATTTATTTATTAAAATTTTAAATTTCAAAATTTAGAAATTTAAATACTAAATTTTAAAAATTTAATTATTAAAACTTTAAATTTTAAAATTTAAATGTCTAAATACTAAATTCTAAAAATTTAATTATTAAAACTTTAAATTTTAAAATTTGAAAATTTAAATACTAAATTTAAAAAATTTAATTATTAAAACTTTAAATTTTAAAATTTAAAAATTTAAAAATTTAAATACTAAATTTTTAAAATTTAATTATTAAAACTAAATTTTAAAATTTAAAAATTTAAATACTAAATTTTAAAAATTTATTTATTAAAATTTTAAATTTCAAAATTTATAAATTTAAATACTAAATTTTGAAAAATTTAATTATTAAAACTTTAAATTTAAAAATTTTAAAATTTAAATTTTAAAATTTAAAAATATAAATACTAAATTTTAAAAATTTAATTATTAAAACTTTAAATTTTAAAATTTAAATGTCTAAATACTAAATTCTAAAAATTTAATTATTAAAGCTTTAAATTTTAAAATTTATAAATTTAAATGCTAAATTTTAAAAATTTAATTATTAAAACTTTAAAATTATAAATTTAAAAATTTAAATACTAAATTTTAAAAATTTATTTATTAAAATTTTAAATTTTAAAATTTAAAAATTTAAATACTAAATTTTAAAAATTTAATTATTAAAACTTTAAATTTTAAAATTTAAAAATTTAAATACTAAATTTTAAAAATTTAATTTTAAAACTTTAAATTTTAAAATTTAAAAATTTAAATACCAAATTTTAAAAATTTAATAATTAAAACTTTAAAATTAAAAATTTATAAATTTAAATACTAAATTTTAAAAATTTATTTATTAAAATTTTAAATTTTAAAATTTAAAAATTTAAATATTAAATTTTAAAAATTTAATTATTAAAACTTTAAATTTTAAAATTTAAAAATTTAAATACTAAATTTAAAAAATTTAATTATTAAAACTTTAAATTTTAAAATTTAAAAATTTAAAAATTTAAATACTAAATTTTTAAAATTTAATTATTAAAACTAAATTTTAAAATTTAAAAATTTAAATACTAAATTTTAAAAATTTAATTATTAAAACATTAAATTTAAAAATTTAAATACCAAATTTTAAAAATTTATTTATTAAAATTTTAAATTTTAAAATTTAAAAATTTAAATACTAAATTTTAAAAATTTAATTATTAAAATTTTAAATTTTAAAATTTAAATGTTTAAATACTAAATTCTAAAAATTTAATTATTAAAACTTTTAATTTTAAAATTTTGAAATTTAAAAACTAAATTTTAAAAATTTAATTATTAAAACTTTAAATTTTAAAATTTAAATGTTTAAATAATAAATTCTAAAAATTTAATTATTAAAGCTTTAAATTTTAAATTTTATAAATTTTAATACTAAATTTTAAAAATTTAATTATTAAAACTTTAAAATTAAAAATTTAAAAATTTAAATACTAAATTTTAAAAATTTATTTATTAAAATTTTAAATTTCAAAATTTAGAAATTTAAATACTAAATTTTAAAAATTTAATTATTAAAACTTTAAATTTTAAAATTTAAAAATTTAAATACTAAATTTTAAAAATTTAATTATTAAAACTTTAAATTTAAAAATTTAAATACTAAATTTTAAAAATTTAATTATTAAAACTTTAAATTTTAAAATTTTAAAATTTAAATTTTAAAATTTAAAAATTTTGATTTTAAAATTTAAAAATTTAAATACTAAATTTTAAAAATTTAATTATTAAAACTTTAAATTTAAAAATTTGAATGTTTAAATACTAAATTCTAAAAATTTAATTATTAAAGTTTTAAATTTTAAAATTTATAAATATAAATACTAAATTTTAAAAATTTAATTATTAACACTTTGAAATTAAAAATTTAAATATTTAAATACTAAATTTAAAAAATTTATTTATTAAAATTTTAAATTTTAAAATTTAAAAATTTAAATACTAAATTTTAAAAATTTATTTATTAAAATTATAAATTTCAAAATTTATAAATTTAAATACTAAATTTTAAAAATTTAATTATTATAACTTTAAATTTTAAAATTTAAAAATTTAAATACTAAATTTTAAAAATTTAATTATTAAAACATTAAATTTTAAAATTTAAATGTTTAAATACTAAATTCTAAAAATTTAATTATTAAAGCTTTAAATTTTAAAATTTATAAATTTAAATACTAAATTTTAAAAATTTAATTATTAAAACTTTAAAATTAAAAATTTAAAAATTCAAATACTAAATTTTAAAAATTTATTTATTAAAATTTTAAATTTTAAAATTTAAAAAGTTAAATACAAAATTTTAAAAATTTAATTATTAAAACTTTAAATTTTAAAATTTAAAAATTTAAATACTAAATTTTAAAAATTTAATTTTAAAACTTTAAATTTTAAAATTTAAAAATTTAAATACCAAATTTTAAAAATTTAATAATTAAAACTTTAAAATTAAAAATTTATAAATTTAAATACTAAATTTTAAAAATTTATTTATTAAAATTTTAAATTTTAAAATTTAAAAATTTAAATATTAAATTTTAAAAATTTAATTATTAAAACTTTAAATTTTAAAATTTAAAAATTTAAATACTAAATTTAAAAAATTTAATTATTAAAACTTTAAATTTTAAAATTTAAAAATTTAAAAATTTAAATACTAAATTTTTAAAATTTAATTATTAAAACTAAATTTTAAAATTTAAAAATTTAAATACTATATTTATAAAAATTTAATTATTAAAACATTAAATTTAAAAATTTAAATACTAAATTTTAAAAATTAAATTATTAAAACTTTAAATTTTAAAATTTAAAAATTTAAATACTAAATTTTAAAAATTTAATTATTAAAACTTTTAATTTTAAAATTTAAAAATTTAAATACTAAATTTTAAAAATTTAATTATTAAAACTTTAAATTTTAAAATTTAACCGTTTAAATACTAAATTCCAAAAATTTAATTATTAAAGCTTTAAATTTTAAAATTTATAAATTTAAATACTAAATTTTAAAAATTTAATTATTAAAACTTTAAAATTAAAAATTTAAAAATTTAAATACTAAATTTTAAAAATTTAATTATTAAAACTTTAAATTTTAAAATTTAAATGTTTAAATAATAAATTCTAAAAATTTAATTATTAAAGCTTTAAATTTTAAAATTTATAAATTTTAATACTAAATTTTAAAAATTTAATTATTAAAACTTTAAAATTAAAAATTTAAAAATTTAAATACTAAATTTTAAAAATTTATTTATTAAAATTTTAAATTTCAAAATTTAGAAATTTAAATACTAAATTTTAAAAATTTAATTATAAAAATTTAAATTTTAAAATTTAAATGTCTAAATACTAAATTCTAAAAATTTAATTATTAAAACTTTAAATTTTAAAATTTGAAAATTTAAATACTAAATTTAAAAAATTTAATTATTAAAACTTTAAATTTTAAAATTTAAAAATTTAAAAATTTAAATACTAAATTTTTAAAATTTAATTATTAAAACTAAATTTTAAAATTTAAAAATTTAAATACTAAATTTTAAAAATTTATTTATTAAAATTTTAAATTTCAAAATTTATAAATTTAAATACTAAATTTTGAAAAATTTAATTATTAAAACTTTAAATTTAAAAATTTTAAAATTTAAATTTTAAAATTTAAAAATATAAATACTAAATTTTAAAAATTTAATTATTAAAACTTTAAATTTTAAAATTTAAATGTCTAAATACTAAATTCTAAAAATTTAATTATTAAAGCTTTAAATTTTAAAATTTATAAATTTAAATGCTAAATTTTAAAAATTTAATTATTAAAACTTTAAAATTATAAATTTAAAAATTTAAATACTAAATTTTAAAAATTTATTTATTAAAATTTTAAATTTTAAAATTTAAAAATTTAAATACTAAATTTTAAAAATTTAATTATTAAAACTTTAAATTTTAAAATTTAAAAATTTAAATACTAAATTTTAAAAATTTAATTTTAAAACTTTAAATTTTAAAATTTAAAAATTTAAATACCAAATTTTAAAAATTTAATAATTAAAACTTTAAAATTAAAAATTTATAAATTTAAATACTAAATTTTAAAAATTTATTTATTAAAATTTTAAATTTTAAAATTTAAAAATTTAAATATTAAATTTTAAAAATTTAATTATTAAAACTTTAAATTTTAAAATTTAAAAATTTAAATACTAAATTTAAAAAATTTAATTATTAAAACTTTAAATTTTAAAATTTAAAAATTTAAAAATTTAAATACTAAATTTTTAAAATTTAATTATTAAAACTAAATTTTAAAATTTAAAAATTTAAATACTAAATTTTAAAAATTTAATTATTAAAACATTAAATTTAAAAATTTAAATACCAAATTTTAAAAATTTATTTATTAAAATTTTAAATTTTAAAATTTAAAAATTTAAATACTAAATTTTAAAAATTTAATTATTAAAATTTTAAATTTTAAAATTTAAATGTTTAAATACTAAATTCTAAAAATTTAATTATTAAAACTTTTAATTTTAAAATTTTGAAATTTAAAAACTAAATTTTAAAAATTTAATTATTAAAACTTTAAATTTTAAAATTTAAATGTTTAAATAATAAATTCTAAAAATTTAATTATTAAAGCTTTAAATTTTAAATTTTATAAATTTTAATACTAAATTTTAAAAATTTAATTATTAAAACTTTAAAATTAAAAATTTAAAAATTTAAATACTAAATTTTAAAAATTTATTTATTAAAATTTTAAATTTCAAAATTTAGAAATTTAAATACTAAATTTTAAAAATTTAATTATTAAAACTTTAAATTTTAAAATTTAAAAATTTAAATACTAAATTTTAAAAATTTAATTATTAAAACTTTAAATTTAAAAATTTAAATACTAAATTTTAAAAATTTAATTATTAAAACTTTAAATTTTAAAATTTTAAAATTTAAATTTTAAAATTTAAAAATTTTGATTTTAAAATTTAAAAATTTAAATACTAAATTTTAAAAATTTAATTATTAAAACTTTAAATTTAAAAATTTGAATGTTTAAATACTAAATTCTAAAAATTTAATTATTAAAGTTTTAAATTTTAAAATTTATAAATATAAATACTAAATTTTAAAAATTTAATTATTAACACTTTGAAATTAAAAATTTAAATATTTAAATACTAAATTTAAAAAATTTATTTATTAAAATTTTAAATTTTAAAATTTAAAAATTTAAATACTAAATTTTAAAAATTTATTTATTAAAATTATAAATTTCAAAATTTATAAATTTAAATACTAAATTTTAAAAATTTAATTATTATAACTTTAAATTTTAAAATTTAAAAATTTAAATACTAAATTTTAAAAATTTAATTATTAAAACATTAAATTTTAAAATTTAAATGTTTAAATACTAAATTCTAAAAATTTAATTATTAAAGCTTTAAATTTTAAAATTTATAAATTTAAATACTAAATTTTAAAAATTTAATTATTAAAACTTTAAAATTAAAAATTTAAAAATTCAAATACTAAATTTTAAAAATTTATTTATTAAAATTTTAAATTTTAAAATTTAAAAAGTTAAATACAAAATTTTAAAAATTTAATTATTAAAACTTTAAATTTTAAAATTTAAAAATTTAAATACTAAATTTTAAAAATTTAATTTTAAAACTTTAAATTTTAAAATTTAAAAATTTAAATACCAAATTTTAAAAATTTAATAATTAAAACTTTAAAATTAAAAATTTATAAATTTAAATACTAAATTTTAAAAATTTATTTATTAAAATTTTAAATTTTAAAATTTAAAAATTTAAATATTAAATTTTAAAAATTTAATTATTAAAACTTTAAATTTTAAAATTTAAAAATTTAAATACTAAATTTAAAAAATTTAATTATTAAAACTTTAAATTTTAAAATTTAAAAATTTAAAAATTTAAATACTAAATTTTTAAAATTTAATTATTAAAACTAAATTTTAAAATTTAAAAATTTAAATACTAAATTTATAAAAATTTAATTATTAAAACATTAAATTTAAAAATTTAAATACTAAATTTTAAAAATTAAATTATTAAAACTTTAAATTTTAAAATTTAAAAATTTAAATACTAAATTTTAAAAATTTAATTATTAAAACTTTTAATTTTAAAATTTAAAAATTTAAATACTAAATTTTAAAAATTTAATTATTAAAACTTTAAATTTTAAAATTTAACCGTTTAAATACTAAATTCCAAAAATTTAATTATTAAAGCTTTAAATTTTAAAATTTATAAATTTAAATACTAAATTTTAAAAATTTAATTATTAAAACTTTAAAATTAAAAATTTAAAAATTTAAATACTAAATTTTAAAAATTTAATTATTAAAACTTTAAATTTTAAAATTTAAATGTTTAAATAATAAATTCTAAAAATTTAATTATTAAAGCTTTAAATTTTAAAATTTATAAATTTTAATACTAAATTTTAAAAATTTAATTATTAAAACTTTAAAATTAAAAATTTAAAAATTTAAATACTAAATTTTAAAAATTTATTTATTAAAATTTTAAATTTCAAAATTTAGAAATTTAAATACTAAATTTTAAAAATTTAATTATAAAAATTTAAATTTTAAAATTTAAATGTCTAAATACTAAATTCTAAAAATTTAATTATTAAAACTTTAAATTTTAAAATTTGAAAATTTAAATACTAAATTTAAAAAATTTAATTATTAAAACTTTAAATTTTAAAATTTAAAAATTTAAAAATTTAAATACTAAATTTTTAAAATTTAATTATTAAAACTAAATTTTAAAATTTAAAAATTTAAATACTAAATTTTAAAAATTTATTTATTAAAATTTTAAATTTCAAAATTTATAAATTTAAATACTAAATTTTGAAAAATTTAATTATTAAAACTTTAAATTTAAAAATTTTAAAATTTAAATTTTAAAATTTAAAAATATAAATACTAAATTTTAAAAATTTAATTATTAAAACTTTAAATTTTAAAATTTAAATGTCTAAATACTAAATTCTAAAAATTTAATTATTAAAGCTTTAAATTTTAAAATTTATAAATTTAAATGCTAAATTTTAAAAATTTAATTATTAAAACTTTAAAATTATAAATTTAAAAATTTAAATACTAAATTTTAAAAATTTATTTATTAAAATTTTAAATTTTAAAATTTAAAAATTTAAATACTAAATTTTAAAAATTTAATTATTAAAACTTTAAATTTTAAAATTTAAAAATTTAAATACTAAATTTTAAAAATTTAATTTTAAAACTTTAAATTTTAAAATTTAAAAATTTAAATACCAAATTTTAAAAATTTAATAATTAAAACTTTAAAATTAAAAATTTATAAATTTAAATACTAAATTTTAAAAATTTATTTATTAAAATTTTAAATTTTAAAATTTAAAAATTTAAATATTAAATTTTAAAAATTTAATTATTAAAACTTTAAATTTTAAAATTTAAAAATTTAAATACTAAATTTAAAAAATTTAATTATTAAAACTTTAAATTTTAAAATTTAAAAATTTAAAAATTTAAATACTAAATTTTTAAAATTTAATTATTAAAACTAAATTTTAAAATTTAAAAATTTAAATACTAAATTTTAAAAATTTAATTATTAAAACATTAAATTTAAAAATTTAAATACCAAATTTTAAAAATTTATTTATTAAAATTTTAAATTTTAAAATTTAAAAATTTAAATACTAAATTTTAAAAATTTAATTATTAAAATTTTAAATTTTAAAATTTAAATGTTTAAATACTAAATTCTAAAAATTTAATTATTAAAACTTTTAATTTTAAAATTTTGAAATTTAAAAACTAAATTTTAAAAATTTAATTATTAAAACTTTAAATTTTAAAATTTAAATGTTTAAATAATAAATTCTAAAAATTTAATTATTAAAGCTTTAAATTTTAAATTTTATAAATTTTAATACTAAATTTTAAAAATTTAATTATTAAAACTTTAAAATTAAAAATTTAAAAATTTAAATACTAAATTTTAAAAATTTATTTATTAAAATTTTAAATTTCAAAATTTAGAAATTTAAATACTAAATTTTAAAAATTTAATTATTAAAACTTTAAATTTTAAAATTTAAAAATTTAAATACTAAATTTTAAAAATTTAATTATTAAAACTTTAAATTTAAAAATTTAAATACTAAATTTTAAAAATTTAATTATTAAAACTTTAAATTTTAAAATTTTAAAATTTAAATTTTAAAATTTAAAAATTTTGATTTTAAAATTTAAAAATTTAAATACTAAATTTTAAAAATTTAATTATTAAAACTTTAAATTTAAAAATTTGAATGTTTAAATACTAAATTCTAAAAATTTAATTATTAAAGTTTTAAATTTTAAAATTTATAAATATAAATACTAAATTTTAAAAATTTAATTATTAACACTTTGAAATTAAAAATTTAAATATTTAAATACTAAATTTAAAAAATTTATTTATTAAAATTTTAAATTTTAAAATTTAAAAATTTAAATATTAAATTTTAAAAATTTATTTATTAAAATTATAAATTTCAAAATTTATAAATTTAAATACTAAATTTTAAAAATTTAATTATTATAACTTTAAATTTTAAAATTTAAAAATTTAAATACTAAATTTAAAAAATTTAATTATTAAAACATTAAATTTTAAAATTTAAATGTTTAAATACTAAATTCTAAAAATTTAATTATTAAAGCTTTAAATTTTAAAATTTAAAAATTTAAATACTAAATTTTAAAAATTTATTTATTAAAATTTTAAATTTCAAAATTTATAAATTTAAATACTAAATTTTGAAAAATTTAATTATTAAAACTTTAAATTTTAAAATTTAAATGTCTAAATACTAAATTCTGAAAATTTAATTATTAAAGCTTTAAATTTTAAAATTTATAAATTTAAATACTAAATTTTAAAAATTTAATTATTAAAACTTTAAAATTAAAAATTTAAAAATTTAAATACTAAATTTTATAAATTTAATTATTAAAACTTTAAAATTAAAAATTTAAAAATTTAAAAACTAAATTTTAAAAATTTAATTTTAAAACTTTAAATTTTAAAATTTAAAAATTTAAAACTAAATTTTAAAAATTTAATAATTAAAACTTTAAAATTAAAAATTTAAAAATTTAAATACTAAATTTTAAAAATTTAATTATTAAAACTTTAAATTTTAAAATTTAAAAATTTAAATACTAAATTTAAAAAATTTAATTATTAAAACTTTTAATTTTAAATTTAAAAATTTAAAAATTTAAATACTAAATTTTTAAAATTTAATTATTAAAACTAAATTTTAAAATTTAAAAATTTAAATACTAAATTTTAAAAATTTAATTATTAAAACTTTAAATTTAAAAATTTAAATACTAAATTTTAAAAATTTAATTATTAAAACTTTAAATTTTAAAATTTTAAAATGGAAATTTTAAAATTTAAAAATTTAAATTTTCAAATTTAAAAATTTAAATACTAAATTTTAAAAATTTAATTGTTAAAATTTTAAATTTAAAAATTTAAATACTAAATTTTAAAAATTTAATTATTAAAACTTTTAATTTTAAAATTTAAAAATTTAAATACTAAATTTTAAAAATTTAATTAATAAAACTTTAAATTTTAAAATTTAAATGTTTAAATACTAATTTCCAAAAATTTAATTATTAAAGCTATAAATTTTAAAATTTATAAATTTAAATACTAAATTTTAAAAATTTAATTATTGAAACTTTAAAATTAAAAATTTAAAAATTTAAATACTAAATTTTAAAAATTTATTTATTAAAATTTTAAATTTTAAAATTTAAAAATTTAAATATTAAATTTTAAAAATTTAATTATTAAAATTTTAAATTTTAAAATTTAAATGTTTAAATACTAAATTCTAAAAATTTAATTATTAAAGATTTAAATTTTAAAATTTATAAATTTAAATACTAAATTTTAAAGATTTAATTATTAAAACTTTAAATTTTAAAATTTAAAAATTTAAATATTAAATTTTAAAAATTTAATTTAAAAACTTTAAATTTTAAAATTTAAAAATTTAAATAATAAATTTTAAAATTTAAAAATTTAAATACTAAATTTTAAAAATTTAATTATTAAAACTTTTAATTTTAAAATTTAAAAATTTAAATACTAAAATTTAAAAATTTAATTATTAAAACTTTAAATTTTAAAATTTAAATGTTTAAATACTAAATTCTAAAAATTTAATTATTAAAGC
Source organism: Aethina tumida (assembly GCF_024364675.1). Taxonomy (NCBI): domain Eukaryota; kingdom Metazoa; phylum Arthropoda; class Insecta; order Coleoptera; family Nitidulidae; genus Aethina; species Aethina tumida. The sequence goes on along the minus strand of NC_065435.1, from coordinate 18,034,236 downwards.
TTTAAATTTTAAAATTTATAAATTTAAATACCAAATTTTAAAAATTTAATTATTAAAACTTTAAAATTAAAAATTTAAAAATTCAAATACTAAATTTTAAAAATTTATTTATTAAAATTTTAAATTTTAAAATTTAAAAAGTTAAATACAAAATTTTAAAAATTTAATTATTAAAACTTTAAATTTTAAAATTTAAAAATTTAAATACTAAATTTTAAAAATTTAATTTTAAAACTTTAAATTTTAAAATTTAAAAATTTAAATAACAAATTTTAAAAATTTAATAATTAAAACTTTAAAATTAAAAATTTATAAATTTAAATACTAAATTTTAAAAATTTATTTATTAAAATTTTAAATTTTAAAATTTAAAAATTTAAATACTAAATTTTAAAAATTTAATTATTAAAATTTTAAATTTTAAAATTTAAATGTTTAAATACTAAATTCTAAAAATTTAATTATTAAAACTTTTAATTTTAAAATTTTGAAATTTAAAAACTAAATTTTAAAAATTTAATTATTAAAACTTTAAATTTTAAAATTTAAATGTTTAAATAATAAATTCTAAAAATTTAATTATTAAAGCTTTAAATTTTAAATTTTATAAATTTTAATACTAAATTTTAAAAATTTAATTATTAAAACTTTAAAATTAAAAATTTAAAAATTTAAATACTAAATTTTAAAAATTTATTTATTAAAATTTTAAATTTCAAAATTTAGAAATTTAAATACTAAATTTTAAAAATTTAATTATTAAAACTTTAAATTTTAAAATTTAAAAATTTAAATACTAAATTTTAAAAATTTAATTATTAAAACATTAAATTTAAAAATTTAAATACTAAATTTTAAAAATTTATTTATTAAAATTTTAAATTTTAAAATTTAAAAATTTAAATACTAAATTTTAAAAATTTAATTATTAAAATTTTAAATTTTAAAATTTAAATGTTTAAATACTAAATTCTAAAAATTTAAATATTAAAACTTTTAATTTTAAAATTTTGAAATTTAAAAACTAAATTTTAAAAATTTAATTATTAAAACTTTAAATTTTAAAATTTAAATGTTTAAATAATAAATTCTAAAAATTTAATTATTAAAGCTTTAAATTTTAAATTTTATAAATTTTAATACTAAATTTTAAAAATTTAATTATTAAAATTTTAAAATTAAAAATTTAAAAATTTAAATACTAAATTTTAAAAATTTATTTATTAAAATTTTAAATTTCAAAATTTAGAAATTTAAATACTAAATTTTAAAAATTTAATTATTAAAACTTTAAATTTTAAAATTTAAAAATTTAAATACTAAATTTTAAAAATTTAATTATTAAAACTTTAAATTTAAAAATTTAAATACTAAATTTTAAAAATTTAATTATTAAAACTTTAAATTTTAAAATTTTAAAATTTAAATTTTAAAATTTAAAAATTTTGATTTTAAAATTTAAAAATTTAAATACTAAATTTTAAAAATTTAATTATTAAAACTTTAAATTTAAAAATTTGAATGTTTAAATACTAAATTCTAAAAATTTAATTATTAAAGTTTTAAATTTTAAAATTTATAAATATAAATACTAAATTTTAAAAATTTAATTATTAACACTTTGAAATTAAAAATTTAAATATTTAAATACTAAATTTAAAAAATTTATTTATTAAAATTTTAAATTTTAAAATTTAAAAATTTAAATACTAAATTTTAAAAATTTATTTATTAAAATTATAAATTTCAAAATTTATAAATTTAAATACTAAATTTTAAAAATTTAATTATTATAACTTTAAATTTTAAAATTTAAAAATTTAAATACTAAATTTAAAAAATTTAATTATTAAAACATTAAATTTTAAAATTTAAATGTTTAAATACTAAATTCTAAAAATTTAATTATTAAAGCTTTAAATTTTAAAATTTAAAAATTTAAATACTAAATTTTAAAAATTTATTTATTAAAATTTTAAATTTCAAAATTTATAAATTTAAATACTAAATTTTGAAAAATTTAATTATTAAAACTTTAAATTTTAAAATTTAAATGTCTAAATACTAAATTCTGAAAATTTAATTATTAAAGCTTTAAATTTTAAAATTTATAAATTTAAATACTAAATTTTAAAAATTTAATTATTAAAACTTTAAAATTAAAAATTTAAAAATTTAAATACTAAATTTTATAAATTTAATTATTAAAACTTTAAAATTAAAAATTTAAAAATTTAAAAACTAAATTTTAAAAATTTAATTTTAAAACTTTAAATTTTAAAATTTAAAAATTTAAAACTAAATTTTAAAAATTTAATAATTAAAACTTTAAAATTAAAAATTTAAAAATTTAAATACTAAATTTTAAAAATTTAATTATTAAAACTTTAAATTTTAAAATTTAAAAATTTAAATACTAAATTTAAAAAATTTAATTATTAAAACTTTTAATTTTAAATTTAAAAATTTAAAAATTTAAATACTAAATTTTTAAAATTTAATTATTAAAACTAAATTTTAAAATTTAAAAATTTAAATACTAAATTTTAAAAATTTAATTATTAAAACTTTAAATTTAAAAATTTAAATACTAAATTTTAAAAATTTAATTATTAAAACTTTAAATTTTAAAATTTTAAAATGGAAATTTTAAAATTTAAAAATTTAAATTTTCAAATTTAAAAATTTAAATACTAAATTTTAAAAATTTAATTGTTAAAATTTTAAATTTAAAAATTTAAATACTAAATTTTAAAAATTTAATTATTAAAACTTTTAATTTTAAAATTTAAAAATTTAAATACTAAATTTTAAAAATTTAATTAATAAAACTTTAAATTTTAAAATTTAAATGTTTAAATACTAATTTCCAAAAATTTAATTATTAAAGCTATAAATTTTAAAATTTATAAATTTAAATACTAAATTTTAAAAATTTAATTATTGAAACTTTAAAATTAAAAATTTAAAAATTTAAATACTAAATTTTAAAAATTTATTTATTAAAATTTTAAATTTTAAAATTTAAAAATTTAAATATTAAATTTTAAAAATTTAATTATTAAAATTTTAAATTTTAAAATTTAAATGTTTAAATACTAGATTCTAAAAATTTAATTATTAAAGATTTAAATTTTAAAATTTATAAATTTAAATACTAAATTTTAAAGATTTAATTATTAAAACTTTAAATTTTAAAATTTAAAAATTTAAATATTAAATTTTAAAAATTTAATTTAAAAACTTTAAATTTTAAAATTTAAAAATTTAAATAATAAATTTTAAAATTTAAAAATTTAAATACTAAATTTTAAAAATTTAATTATTAAAACTTTTAATTTTAAAATTTAAAAATTTAAATACTAAAATTTAAAAATTTAATTATTAAAACTTTAAATTTTAAAATTTAAATGTTTAAATACTAAATTCTAAAAATTTAATTATTAAAGCTTTAAATTTTAAAATTTATAAATTTAAATACCAAATTTTAAAAATTTAATTATTAAAACTTTAAAATTAAAAATTTAAAAATTCAAATACTAAATTTTAAAAATTTATTTATTAAAATTTTAAATTTTAAAATTTAAAAAGTTAAATACAAAATTTTAAAAATTTAATTATTAAAACTTTAAATTTTAAAATTTAAAAATTTAAATACTAAATTTTAAAAATTTAATTTTAAAACTTTAAATTTTAAAATTTAAAAATTTAAATAACAAATTTTAAAAATTTAATAATTAAAACTTTAAAATTAAAAATTTATAAATTTAAATACTAAATTTTAAAAATTTATTTATTAAAATTTTAAATTTTAAAATTTAAAAATTTAAATATTAAATTTTAAAAATTTAATTATTAAAACTTTAAATTTTAAAATTTAAAAATTTAAAAATTTAAATACTAAATTTTTAAAATTTAATTATTAAAACTAAATTTTAAAATTTAAAAATTTAAATACTAAATTTTAAAAATTTAATTATTAAAACATTAAATTTAAAAATTTAAATACTAAATTTTAAAAATTTAATTATTAAAACTTTAAATTTTAAAATTTAAAAATTTAAATACTAAATTTTAAAAATTTAATTATTAAAACTTTTAATTTTAAAATTTAAAAATTTAAATACTAAATTTTAAAAATTTAATTATTAAAACTTTAAATTTTAAAATTTAACCGTTTAAATACTAAATTCCAAAAATTTAATTATTAAAGCTTTAAATTTTAAAATTTATAAATTTAAATACTAAATTTTAAAAATTTAATTATTAAAACTTTAAAATTAAAAATTTAAAAATTTAAATACTAAATTTTAAAAATTTATTTATTAAAATTTTAAATTTTAAAATTTAAAAATTTAAATACTAAATTTTAAAAATTTAATTATTAAAATTTTAAATTTTAAAATTTAAATGTTTAAATACTAAATTCTAAAAATTTAATTATTAAATCTTTTAATTTTAAAATTTAGAAATTTAAATACTAAATTTTAAAAATTTAATTATTAAAACTTTAAATTTTAAAATTTAAAAATTTAAAACTAAATTTTAATAATTTAATAATTAAAACTTTAAAATTAAAAATTTAAAAATTTAAATACTAAATTTTAAAAATTTAATTATTAAAACTTTAAATTTTAAAATTTAAAAATTTAAATACTAAATTTAAAAAATTTAATTATTAAAACTTTAAATTTTAAATTTAAAAATTTAAAAATTTAAAAATTTAAATACTAAATTTTTAAAATTTAATTATTAAAACTAAATTTTAAAATTTAAAAATTTAAATACTAAATTTTAAAAATTTAATTATTAAAACTTTAAATTTAAAAATTTAAATACTAAATTTTAAAAATTTAATTATTAAAACTTTAAATTTTAAAATTTTAAAATGGAAATTTTAAAATTTAAAAATTTAAATTTTCAAATTTAAAAATTTAAATACTAAATTTTAAAAATTTAATTGTTAAAATTTTAAATTTAAAAATTTAAATACTAAATTTTAAAAATTTAATTATTAAAACTTTTAATTTTAAAATTTAAAAATTTAAATACTAAATTTTAAAAATTTAATTAATAAAACTTTAAATTTTAAAATTTAAATGTTTAAATACTAATTTCCAAAAATTTAATTATTAAAGCTATAAATTTTAAAATTTATAAATTTAAATACTAAATTTTAAAAATTTAATTATTGAAACTTTAAAATTAAAAATTTAAAAATTTAAATACTAAATTTTAAAAATTTATTTATTAAAATTTTAAATTTTAAAATTTAAAAATTTAAATATTAAATTTTAAAAATTTAATTATTAAAATTTTAAATTTTAAAATTTAAATGTTTAAATACTAAATTCTAAAAATTTAATTATTAAAGATTTAAATTTTAAAATTTATAAATTTAAATACTAAATTTTAAAGATTTAATTATTAAAACTTTAAATTTTAAAATTTAAAAATTTATATATTAAATTTTAAAAATTTAATTTAAAAACTTTAAATTTTAAAATTTAAAAATTTAAATAATAAATTTTAAAATTTAAAAATTTAAATACTAAATTTTAAAAATTTAATTATTAAAACTTTTAATTTTAAAATTTAAAAATTTAAATACTAAAATTTAAAAATTTAATTATTAAAACTTTAAATTTTAAAATTTAAATGTTTAAATACTAAATTCTAAAAATTTAATTATTAAAGCTTTAAATTTTAAAATTTATAAATTTAAATACTAAATTTTAAAAATTTAATTATTAAAACTTTAAAATTAAAAATTTAAAAATTCAAATACTAAATTTTAAAAATTTATTTATTAAAATTTTAAATTTTAAAATTTAAAAAGTTAAATACAAAATTTTAAAAATTTAATTATTAAAACTTTAAATTTTAAAATTTAAAATTTTAAATACTAAATTTTAAAAATTTAATTTTAAAACTTTAAATTTTAAAATTTAAAAATTTAAATACCAAATTTTAAAAATTTAATAATTAAAACTATAAAATTAAAAATTTATAAATTTAAATACTAAATTTTAAAAATTTATTTATTAAAATTTTAAATTTTAAAATTTAAAAATTTAAATATTAAATTTTAAAAATTTAATTATTAAAACTTTAAATTTTAAAATTTAAAAATTTAAATACTAAATTTAAAAAATTTAATTATTAAAACTTTAAATTTTAAAATTTAAAAATTTAAAAATTTAAATACTAAATTTTTAAAATTTAATTATTAAAACTAAATTTTAAAATTTAAAAATTTAAATACTAAATTTTAAAAATTTAATTATTAAAACATTAAATTTAAAAATTTAAATACTAAATTTTAAAAATTTAATTATTAAAACTTTAAATTTTAAAATTTAAAAATTTAAATACTAAATTTTAAAAATTTAATTATTAAAACTTTTAATTTTAAAATTTAAAAATTTAAATACTAAATTTTAAAAATTTAATTATTAAAACTATAAATTTTAAAATTTAACCGTTTAAATACTAAATTCCAAAAATTTAATTATTAAAGCTTTAAATTTTAAAATTTATAAATTTAAATACTAAATTTTAAAAATTTAATTATTAAAACTTTAAAATTAAAAATTTAAAAATTTAAATACTAAATTTTAAAAATTTATTTATTAAAATTTTAAATTTTAAAATTTAAAAATTTAAATACTAAATTTTAAAAATTTAATTATTAAAATTTTAAATTTTAAAATTTAAATGTTTAAATACTAAATTCTAAAAATTTAATTATTAAATCTTTTAATTTTAAAATTTAGAAATTTAAATACTAAATTTTAAAAATTTAATTATTAAAACTTTAAATTTTAAAATTTAAATGTTTAAATAATAAATTCTAAAAATTTAATTATTAAAGCTTTAAATTTTAAAATTTATAAATTTTAATACTAAATTTTAAAAATTTAATTATTAAAACTTTAAAATTAAAAATTTAAAAATTTAAATACTAAATTTTAAAAATTTATTTATTAAAATTTTAAATTTCAAAATTTAGAAATTTAAATACTAAATTTTAAAAATTTAATTATTAAAACTTTAAATTTTAAAATTTAAATGTCTAAATACTAAATTCTAAAAATTTAATTATTAAAACTTTAAATTTTAAAATTTGAAAATTTAAATACTAAATTTAAAAAATTTAATTATTAAAACTTTAAATTTTAAAATTTAAAAATTTAAAAATTTAAATACTAAATTTTTAAAATTTAATTATTAAAACTAAATTTTAAAATTTAAAAATTTAAATACTAAATTTTAAAAATTTATTTATTAAAATTTTAAATTTCAAAATTTATAAATTTAAATACTAAATTTTGAAAAATTTAATTATTAAAACTTTAAATTTTAAAATTTTAAAATTTAAATTTTAAAATTTAAAAATATAAATACTAAATTTTAAAAATTTAATTATTAAAACTTTAAATTTTAAAATTTAAATGTCTAAATACTAAATTCTAAAAATTTATTTATTAAAGCTTTAAATTTTAAAATTTATAAATTTAAATACTAAATTTTAAAAATTTAATTATTAAAACTTTAAAATTATAAATTTAAAAATTTAAATACTAAATTTTAAAAATTTATTTATTAAAATTTTAAATTTTAAAATTTAAAAATTTAAATACTAAATTTTAAAAATTTAATTATTAAAACTTTAAATTTTAAAATTTAAAAATTTAAATACTAAATTTTAAAAATTTAATTTTAAAACTTTAAATTTTAAAATTTAAAAATTTAAATACCAAATTTTAAAAATTTAATAATTAAAACTTTAAAATTAAAAATTTATAAATTTAAATACTAAATTTTATAAATTTATTTATTAAAATTTTAAATTTTAAAATTTAAAAATTTAAATATTAAATTTTAGAAATTTAATTATTAAAACTTTAAATTTTAAAATTTAAAAATTTAAATACTAAATTTAAAAAATTTAATTATTAAAACTTTAAATTTTAAAATTTAAAAATTTAAAAATTTAAATACTAAATTTTTAAAATTTAATTATTAAAACTAAATTTTAAAATTTAAAAATTTAAATACTAAATTTTAAAAATTTAATTATTAAAACATTAAATTTAAAAATTTAAATACTAAATTTTAAAAATTTATTTATTAATATTTTAAATTTTAAAATTTAAAAATTTAAATACTAAATTTTAAAAATTTAATTATTAAAATTTTAAATTTTAAAATTTAAATGTTTAAATACTAAATTCTAAAAATTTAATTATTAAAACTTTTAATTTTAAAATTTAGAAATTTAAATACTAAATTTTAAAAATTTAATTATTAAAACTTTAAATTTTAAAATTTAAATGTTTAAATAATAAATTCTAAAAATTTAATTATTAAAGCTTTAAATTTTAAAATTTATAAATTTTAATACTAAATTTTAAAAATTTAATTATTAAAACTTTAAAATTAAAAATTTAAAAATTTAAATACTAAATTTTAAAAATTTATTTATTAAAATTTTAAATTTCAAAATTTAGAAATTTAAATACTAAATTTTAAAAACTTAATTATTAAAACTTTAAATTTTAAAATTTAAATGTTTAAATAATAAATTCTAAAAATTTAATTATTAAAGCTTTAAATTTTAAAATTTATAAATTTTAATACTAAATTTTAAAAATTTAATTATTAAAACTTTAAAATTAAAAATTTAAAAATTTATATACTAAATTTTAAAAATTTATTTATTAAAATTTTAAATTTCAAAATTTAGAAATTTAAATACTAAATTTTAAAAATTTAATTATTAAAACTTTAAATTTTAAAATTTAAATGTCTAAATACTAAATTCTAAAAATTTAATTATTAAAACTTTAAATTTTAAAATTTGAAAATTTAAATACTAAATTTAAAAAATTTAATTATTAAAACTTTAAATTTTAAAATTTAAAAATTTAAAAATTTAAATACTAAATTTTTAAAATTTAATTATTAAAACTAAATTTTAAAATTTAAAAATTTAAATACTAAATTTTAAAAATTTATTTATTAAAATTTTAAATTTCAAAATTTATAAATTTAAATACTAAATTTTGAAAAATTTAATTATTAAAACTTTAAATTTTAAAATTTTAAAATTTAAATTTTAAAATTTAAAAATATAAATACTAAATTTTAAAAATTTAATTATTAAAACTTTAAATTTTAAAATTTAAATGTCTAAATACTAAATTCTAAAAATTTAATTATTAAAGCTTTAAATTTTAAAATTTATAAATTTAAATACTAAATTTTAAAAATTTAATTATTAAAACTTTAAAATTATAAATTTAAAAATTTAAATACTAAATTTTAAAAATTTATTTATTAAAATTTTAAATTTTAAAATTTAAAAATTTAAATACTAAATTTTAAAAATTTAATTATTAAAACTTTAAATTTTAAAATTTAAAAATTTAAATACTAAATTTTAAAAATTTATTTATTAAAATTTTAAATTTCAAAATTTATAAATTTAAATACTAAATTTTGAAAAATTTAATTATTAAAACTTTAAATTTTAAAATTTAAATGTCTAAATACTAAATTCTAAAAATTTAATTATTACAGCTTTAAATTTTAAAATTTATAAATTTAAATACTAAATTTTAAAAATTTAATTATTAAAACTTTAAAATTAAAAATTTAAAAATTTAAATACTAAATTTTATAAATTTAATTATTAAAACTTTAAAATTAAAAATTTAAAAATTTAAAAACTAAATTTTAAAAATTTAATTTTAAAACTTTAAATTTTAAAATTAAAAAATTTAAAACTAAATTTTAAAAATTTAATAATTAAAACTTTAAAATTAAAAATTTAAAAATTTAAATACTAAATTTTAAAAATTTAATTATTAAAACTTTAAATTTTAAAATTTAAAAATTTAAATACCAAATTTAAAAAATTTAATTATTAAAACTTTAAATTTTAAATTTAAAAATTTAAAAATTTAAATACTAAATTTTTAAAATTTAATTATTAAAACTAAATTTTAAAATTTAAAAATTTAAATACTAAATTTTAAAAATTTAATTATTAAAACTTTAAATTTAAAAATTTAAATACTAAATTTTAAAAGTTTAATTATTAATATTTTAAATTTTAAAATTTAAAAATTTAAATACTAAATTTTAAAAATTTAATTATTAAAATTTTAAATTTTAAAATTTAAATGTTTAAATACTAAATTCTAAAAATTTAATTATTAAAACTTTTAATTTTAAAATTTAGAAATTTAAATACTAAATTTTAAAAATTTAATTATTAAAACTTTAAATTTTAAAATTTAAATGTTTAAATAATAAATTCTAAAAATTTAATTATTAAAGTTTTAAATTTTAAAATTTATAAATTTTAATACTAAATTTTAAAAATTTAATTATTAAAACTTTAAAATTAAAAATTTAAAAATTTAAATACTAAATTTTAAAAATTTATTTGTTAAAATTTTAAATTTCAAAATTTAGAAATTTAAATACTAAATTTTAAAAATTTAATTATTAAAACTTTAAATTTTAAAATTTAAATGTTTAAATAATAAATTCTAAAAATTTAATTATTAAAGCTTTAAATTTTAAAATTTATAAATTTTAATACTAAATTTTAAAAATTTAATTATTAAAACTTTAAAATTAAAAATTTAAAAATTTAAATACTAAATTTTAAAAATTTATTTATTAAAATTTTAAATTTCAAAATTTAGAAATTTAAATACTAAATTTTAAAAATTTAATTATTAAAACTTTAAATTTTAAAATTTAAATGTCTAAATACTAAATTCTAAAAATTTAATTATTAAAACTTTAAATTTTAAAATTTGAAAATTTAAATACTAAATTTAAAAAATTTAATTATTAAAACTTTAAATTTTAAAATTTAAAAATTTAAATACTAAATTTTTAAAATTTAATTATTAAAATTAAATTTCAAAATTTAAAAATTTAAATACTAAATTTTAAAAATTTATTTATTAAAATTTTAAATTTCAAAATTTATAAATTTAAATATTAAATTTTGAAAAATTTAATTATTAAAACTTTAAATTTTAAAATTTTAAAATTTAAATTTTAAAATTTAAAAATATAAATACTAAATTTTAAAAATTTAATTATTAAAACTTTAAATTTTAAAATTTAAATGTCTAAATACTAAATTCTAAAAATTTAATTATTAAAGCTTCAAATTTTAAAATTTATAAATTTAAATACTAAATTTTAAAAATTTAATTATTAAAACTTTAAAATTATAAATTTAAAAATTTAAATACTAAATTTTAAAAATTTATTTATTAAAATTTTAAAATTTAAAAATTTAAATACTAAATTTTAAAAATTTAATTATTAAAACTTTAAATTTTAAAATTTAAAAATTTAAATACTAAATTTTAAAAATTTAATTTTAAAACTTTAAATTTTAAAATTTAAAAATTTAAATACCAAATTTTAAAAATTTAATAATTAAAACTTTAAAATTAAAAATTTATAAATTTAAATACTAAATTTTAAAAATTTATTTATTAAAATTTTAAATTTTAAAATTTAAAAATTTAAATATTAAATTTTAGAAATTTAATTATTAAAACTTTAAATTTTAAAATTTAAATATTTAAATACTAAATTTAAAAAATTTAATTATTAAAACTATAAATTTTAAAATTTAAAAATTTAAAAATTTAAATACTAAATTTTTAAAATTTAATTATTAAAACTAAATTTTAAAATTTAAAAATTTAAATACTAAATTTTAAAAATTTAATTATTAAAACATTAAATTTAAAAATTTAAATACTAAATTTTAAAAATTTATTTATTAATATTTTAAATTTTAAAATTTAAAAATTTAAATACTAAATTTTAAAAATTTAATTATTAAAATTTTAAATTTTAAAATTTAAATGTTTAAATACTAAATTCTAAAAATTTAATTATTAAAACTTTTAATTTTAAAATTTAGAAATTTAAATACTAAATTTTAAAAATTTAATTATTAAAACTTTAAATTTTAAAATTTAAATGTTTAAATAATAAATTCTAAAAATTTAATTATTAAAGCTTTAAATTTTAAAATTTATAAATTTTAATACTAAATTTTAAAAATTTAATTATTAAAACTTTAAAATTAAAAATTTAAAAATTTAAATACTAAATTTTAAAAATTTATTTATTAAAATTTTAAATTTCAAAATTTAGAAATTTAAATACTAAATTTTAAAAATTTAATTATTAAAACTTTAAATTTTAAAATTTAAAAATTTAAATACTAAATTTTAAAAATTTAATTATTAAAACTTTAAATTTAAAAATTTAAATACTAAATTTTAAAAATTTAATTATTAAAACTTTAAATTTTAAAATTTTAAAATTTAAATTTTAAAATTTAAAAATTTAGATTTTAAAATTTAAAAATTTAAATACTAAATTTTAAAAATTTAATTATTAAAACTTTAAATTTAAAAATTTGAATGTTTAAATACTAAATTCTAAAAATTTAATTATTAAAGTTTTAAATTTTAAAATTTATAAATATAAATACTAAATTTTAAAAATTTAATTATTAACACTTTGAAATTAAAAATTTAAATATTTAAATACTAAATTTAAAAAATTTATTTATTAAAATTTTAAATTTTAAAATTTAAAAATTTAAATACTAAATTTTAAAAATTTATTTATTAAAATTATAAATTTCAAAATTTATAAATTTAAATACTAAATTTTAAAAATTTAATTATTATAACTTTAAATTTTAAAATTTAAAAATTTAAATACTAAATTTTAAAAATTTAATTATTAAAACATTAAATTTTAAAATTTAAATGTTTAAATACTAAATTCTAAAAATTTAATTATTAAAGCTTTAAATTTTAAAATTTAAAAATTTAAATACTAAATTTTAAAAATTTATTTATTAAAATTTTAAATTTCAAAATTTATAAATTTAAATACTAAATTTTGAAAAATTTAATTATTAAAACTTTAAATTTTAAAATTTAAATGTCTAAATACTAAATTCTAAAAATTTAATTATTAAAGCTTTAAATTTTAAAATTTATAAATTTAAATACTAAATTTTAAAAATTTAATTATTAAAACTTTAAAATTAAAAATTTAAAAATTTAAATACTAAATTTTATAAATTTAATTATTAAAACTTTAAAATTAAAAATTTAAAAATTTAAAAACTAAATTTTAAAAATTTAATTTTAAAACTTTAAATTTTAAAATTTAAAAATTTAAAACTAAATTTTAAAAATTTAATAATTAAAACTTTAAAATTAAAAATTTAAAAATTTAAATACTAAATTTTAAAAATTTATTTATTAAAATTTTAAATTTTAAAATTTAAAAATTTAAATATTAAATTTTAAAAATTTAATTATTAAAACTTTAAATTTTAAAATTTAAATGTCTAAATACTAAATTCTAAAAATTTAATTATTAAAGCTTTAAATTTTAAAATTTATAAATTTTAATACTAAATTTTAAAAATTTAATTATTAAAACTTTAAAATTAAAAATTTAAAAATTTAAATACTAAATTTTAAAAATTTATTTATTAAAATTTTAAATTTCAAAATTTAAAAATTTAAATACTAAATTTTAAAAATTTAATTATTAAAACTTTAAATTTTAAAATTTAAATGTCTAAATACTAAATTCTAAAAATTTAATTATTAAAACTTTAAATTTTAAAATTTGAAAATTTAAATACTAAATTTTAAAAATTTAATTATTAAAACTTTTAATTTTAAAATTTAAAAATTTAAATACTAAATTTTAAAAATTTAATTATTAAAACTTTAAATTTTAAAATTTAACCCTTTAAATACTAAATTCCAAAAATTTAATTATTAAAGCTTTAAATTTTAAAATTTATAAATTTAAATACTAAATTTAAAAAATTTAATTATTAAAACTTTAAATTTTAAAATTTAAAAATTTAAAAATTTAAATACTAAATTTTTAAAATTTAATTATTAAAACTAAATTTTACAATTTAAAAATTTAAATACTAAATTTTAAAAATTTAATTATTAAAACATTAAATTTAAAAATTTAAATACTAAATTTTAAAAATTTAATTATTAAAACTTTAAATTTTAAAATTTAAAAATTTAAATACTAAATTTTAAAAATTTAATTATTAAAACTTTTAATTTTAAAATTTAAAAATTTAAATACTAAATTTTAAAAATTTAATTATTAAAACTTTAAATTTTAAAATTTAACCGTTTAAATACTAAATTCCAAAAATTTAATTATTAAAGCTTTAAATTTTAAAATTTATAAATTTAAATACTAAATTTTAAAAATTTAATTATTAAAACTTTAAAATTAAAAATTTAAAAATTTAAATACTAAATTTTAAAAATTTATTTATTAAAATTTTAAATTTTAAAATTTAAAAATTTAAATACTAAATTTTAAAAATTTAATTATTAAAATTTTAAATTTTAAAATTTAAATGTTTAAATACTAAATTCTAAAAATTTAATTATTAAATCTTTTAATTTTAAAATTTAGAAATTTAAATACTAAATTTTAAAAATTTAATTATTAAAACTTTAAATTTTAAAATTTAAAAATTTAAAACTAAATTTTAAAAATTTAATAATTAAAACTTTAAAATTAAAAATTTAAAAATTTAAATACTAAATTTTAAAAATTTAATTATTAAAACTTTAAATTTTAAAATTTAAAAATTTAAATACTAAATTTAAAAAATTTAATTATTAAAACTTTAAATTTTAAATTTAAAAATTTAAAAATTTAAATACCAAATTTTTAAAATTTAATTATTAAAACTAAATTTTAAAATTTAAAAATTTAAATACTAAATTTTAAAAATTTAATTATTAAAACTTTAAATTTAAAAATTTAAATACTAAATTTTAAAAATTTAATTATTAAAACTTTAAATTTTAAAATTTTAAAATGGAAATTTTAAAATTTAAAAATTTAAATTTTCAAATTTAAAAATTTAAATACTAAATTTTAAAAATTTAATTGTTAAAATTTTAAATTTAAAAATTTAAATACTAAATTTTAAAAATTTAATTATTAAAACTTTTAATTTTAAAATTTAAAAATTTAAATACTTAATTTTAAAAATTTAATTAATAAAACTTTAAATTTTAAAATTTAAATGTTTAAATACTAATTTCCAAAAATTTAATTATTAAAGCTATAAATTTTAAAATTTATAAATTTAAATACTAAATTTTAAAAATTTAATTATTGAAACTTTAAAATTAAAAATTTAAAAATTTAAATACTAAATTTTAAAAATTTATTTATTAAAATTTTAAATTTTAAAATTTAAAAATTTAAATATTAAATTTTAAAAATTTAATTATTAAAATTTTAAATTTTAAAATTTAAATGTTTAAATACTAAATTCTAAAAATTTAATTATTAAAGATTTAAATTTTAAAATTTATAAATTTAAATACTAAATTTTAAAGATTTAATTATTAAAACTTTAAATTTTAAAATTTAAAAATTTAAATATTAAATTTTAAAAATTTAATTTAAAAACTTTAAATTTTAAAATTTAAAAATTTAAATAATAAATTTTAAAATTTAAAAATTTAAATACTAAATTTTAAAAATTTAATTATTAAAACTTTTAATTTTAAAATTTAAAAATTTAAATACTAAAATTTAAAAATTTAATTATTAAAACTTTAAATTTTAAAATTTAAATGTTTAAATACTAAATTCTAAAAATTTAATTATTAAAGCTTTAAATTTTAAAATTTATAAATTTAAATACCAAATTTTAAAAATTTAATTATTAAAACTTTAAAATTAAAAATTTAAAAATTCAAATACTAAATTTTAAAAATTTATTTATTAAAATTTTAAATTTTAAAATTTAAAAAGTTAAATACAAAATTTTAAAAATTTAATTATTAAAACTTTAAATTTTAAAATTTAAAAATTTAAATACTAAATTTTAAAAATTTAATTTTAAAACTTTAAATTTTAAAATTTAAAAATTTAAATAACAAATTTTAAAAATTTAATAATTAAAACTTTAAAATTAAAAATTTATAAATTTAAATACTAAATTTTAAAAATTTATTTATTAAAATTTTAAATTTTAAAATTTAAAAATTTAAATACTAAATTTTAAAAATTTAATTATTAAAACTTTAAATTTTAAAATTTAAAAATTTAAATACTAAATTTAAAAAATTTAATTATTAAAACTTTAAATTTTAAAATTTAAAAATTTAAAAATTTAAATACTAAATTTTTAAAATTTAATTATTAAAACTAAATTTTAAAATTTAAAAATTTAAATACTAAATTTTAAAAATTTAATTATTAAAACATTAAATTTAAAAATTTAAATACTAAATTTTAAAAATTTAATTATTAAAACTTTAAATTTTAAAATTTAAAAATTTAAATACTAAATTTTAAAAATTTAATTATTAAAACTTTTAATTTTAAAATTTAAAAATTTAAATACTAAATTTTAAAAATTTAATTATTAAAACTTTAAATTTTAAAATTTAACCGTTTAAATACTAAATTCCAAAAATTTAATTATTGAAGCTTTAAATTTTAAAATTTATAAATTTAAATACTAAATTTTAAAAATTTAATTATTAAAACTTTAAAATTAAAAATTTAAAAATTTAAATACTAAATTTTAAAAATTTATTTATTAAAATTTTAAATTTTAAAATTTAAAAATTTAAATACTAAATTTTAAAAATTTAATTATTAAAATTTTAAATTTTAAAATTTAAATGTTTAAATACTAAATTCTAAAAATTTAATTATTAAATCTTTTAATTTTAAAATTTAGAAATTTAAATACTAAATTTTAAAAATTTAATTATTAAAACTTTAAATTTTAAAATTTAAATGTTTAAATAATAAATTCTAAAAATTTAATTATTAAAGCTTTAAATTTTAAAATTTATAAATTTTAATACTAAATTTTAAAAATTTAATTATTAAAACTTTAAAATTAAAAATTTAAAAATTTAAATACTAAATTTTAAAAATTTATTTATTAAAATTTTAAATTTCAAAATTTAGAAATTTAAATACTAAATTTTAAAAATTTAATTATTAAAACTTTAAATTTTAAAATTTAAATGTCTAAATACTAAATTCTAAAAATTTAATTATTAAAACTTTAAATTTTAAAATTTGAAAATTTAAATACTAAATTTAAAAAATTTAATTATTAAAACTTTAAATTTTAAAATTTAAAAATTTAAAAATTTAAATACTAAATTTTTAAAATTTAATTATTAAAACTAAATTTTAAAATTTAAAAATTTAAATACTAAATTTTAAAAATTTATTTATTAAAATTTTAAATTTCAAAATTTATAAATTTAAATACTAAATTTTGAAAAATTTAATTATTAAAACTTTAAATTTTAAAATTTTAAAATTTAAATTTTAAAATTTAAAAATATAAATACTAAATTTTAAAAATTTAATTATTAAAACTTTAAATTTTAAAATTTAAATGTCTAAATACTAAATTCTAAAAATTTATTTATTAAAGCTTTAAATTTTAAAATTTATAAATTTAAATACTAAATTTTAAAAATTTAATTATTAAAACTTTAAAATTATAAATTTAAAAATTTAAATACTAAATTTTAAAAATTTATTTATTAAAATTTTAAATTTTAAAATTTAAAAATTTAAATACTAAATTTTAAAAATTTAATTATTAAAACTTTAAATTTTAAAATTTAAAAATTTAAATACTAAATTTTAAAAACTTAATTTTAAAACTTTAAATTTTAAAACTTAAAAATTTAAATACCAAATTTTAATAATTTAATAATTAAAACTTTAAAATTAAAAATTTATAAATTTAAATACTAAATTTTAAAAATTTATTTATTAAAATTTTAAATTTTAAAATTTAAAAATTTAAATATTAAATTTTAGAAATTTAATTATTAAAACTTTAAATTTTAAAATTTAAAAATTTAAATACTAAATTTAAAAAATTTAATTATTAAAACTTTAAATTTTAAAATTTAAAAATTTAAAAATTTAAATACTAAATTTTTAAAATTTAATTATTAAAACTAAATTTTAAAATTTAAAAATTTAAATACTAAATTTTAAAAATTTAATTATTAAAACATTAAATTTAAAAATTTAAATACTAAATTTTAAAAATTTATTTATTAATATTTTAAATTTTAAAATTTAAAAATTTAAATACTAAATTTTAAAAATTTAATTATTAAAATTTTAAATTTTAAAATTTAAATGTTTAAATACTAAATTCTAAAAATTTAATTATTAAAACTTTTAATTTTAAAATTTAGAAATTTAAATACTAAATTTTAAAAATTTAATTATTAAAACTTTAAATTTTAAAATTTAAATGTTTAAATAATAAATTCTAAAAATTTAATTATTAAAGCTTTAAATTTTAAAATTTATAAATTTTAATACTAAATTTTAAAAATTTAATTATTAAAACTTTAAAATTAAAAATTTAAAAATTTAAATACTAAATTTTAAAAATTTATTTATTAAAATTTTAAATTTCAAAATTTAGAAATTTAAATACTAAATTTTAAAAATTTAATTAATAAAACTTTAAATTTTAAAATTTAAATGTTTAAATAATAAATTCTAAAAATTTAATTATTAAAGCTTTAAATTTTAAAATTTATAAATTTTAATACTAAATTTTAAAAATTTAATTATTAAAACTTTAAAATTAAAAATTTAAAAATTTATATACTAAATTTTAAAAATTTATTTATTAAAATTTTAAATTTCAAAATTTAGAAATTTAAATACTAAATTTTAAAAATTTAATTATTAAAACTTTAAATTTTAAAATTTAAATGTCTAAATACTAAATTCTAAAAATTTAATTATTTAAACTTTAAATTTTAAAATTTGAAAATTTAAATACTAAATTTAAAAAATTTAATTATTAAACCTTTAAATTTTAAAATTTAAAAATTTAAAAATTTAAATACTAAATTTTTAAAATTTAATTATTAAAACTAAATTTTAAAATTTAAAAATTTAAATACTAAATTTTAAAAATTTATTTATTAAAATTTTAAATTTCAAAATTTATAAATTTAAATACTAAATTTTGAAAAATTTAATTATTAAAACTTTAAATTTTAAAATTTTAAAATTTAAATTTTAAAATTTAAAAATATAAATACTAAATTTTAAAAATTTAATTATTAAAACTTTAAATTTTAAAATTTAAATGTCTAAATACTAAATTCTAAAAATTTAATTATTAAAGCTTTAAATTTTAAAATTTATAAATTTAAATACTAAATTTTAAAAATTTAATTATTAAAACTTTAAAATTATAAATTTAAAAATTTAAATACTAAATTTTAAAAATTTATTTATTAAAATTTTAAATTTTAAAATTTAAAAATTTAAATACTAAATTTTAAAAATTTAATTATTAAAACTTTAAATTTTAAAATTTAAAAATTTAAATACTAAATTTTAAAAATTTATTTATTAAAATTTTAAATTTCAAAATTTATAAATTTAAATACTAAATTTTGAAAAATTTAATTATTAAAACTTTAAATTTTAAAATTTAAATGTCTAAATACTAAATTCTAAAAATTTAATTATTAAAGCTTTAAATTTTAAAATTTATAAATTTAAATACTAAATTTTAAAAATTTAATTATTAAAACTTTAAAATTAAAAATTTAAAAATTTAAATACTAAATTTTATAAATTTAATTATTAAAACTTTAAAATTAAAAATTTAAAAATTTAAAAACTAAATTTTAAAAATTTAATTTTAAAACTTTAAATTTTAAAATTTAAAAATTTAAAACTAAATTTTAAAAATTTAATAATTAAAACTTTAAAATTAAAAATTTAAAAATTTAAATACTAAATTTTAAAAATTTAATTATTAAAGCTTTAAATTTTAAAATTTAAAAATTTAAATACTAAATTTTAAAAATTTAATTTTAAAACTTTAAATTTTAAAATTTAAAAATTTAAATACTAAATTTTAAAAATTTAATTATTAAAACTTTAAATTTTAAAATTTATAAATTTAAATACTAAATTTTAAAAATTTAATTATTAAAACTTTAAAATTAAAAATTTAAAAATTCAAATACTAAATTTTAAAAATTTATTTATTAAAATTTTAAATTTTAAAATTTAAAAAGTTAAATACAAAATTTTAAAAATTTAATTATTAAAACTTTAAATTTTAAAATTTAAAATTTTAAATACTAAATTTTAAAAATTTAATTTTAAAACTTTAAATTTTAAAATTTAAAAATTTAAATACCAAATTTTAAAAATTTAATAATTAAAACTTTAAAATTAAAAATTTATAAATTTAAATACTAAATTTTAAAAATTTATTTATTAAAATTTTAAATTTTAAAATTTAAAAATTTAAAAATTTAAATACTAAATTTTTAAAATTTAATTATTAAATCTAAATTTTAAAATTTAAAAATTTAAATACTAAATTTTAAAAATTTAATTATTAAAACATTAAATTTAAAAATTTAAATACTAAATTTTTAAAATTTAATTATTAAAACTTTAAATTTTAAAATTTAAAAATTTAAATACTAAATTTTAAAAATTTAATTATTAAAACTTTTAATTTTAAAATTTAAAAATTTAAATACTAAATTTTAAAAATTTAATTATTAAAACTTTAAATTTTAAAATTTAACCGTTTAAATACTAAATTCCAAAAATTTAATTATTAAAGCTTTAAATTTTAAAATTTATAAATTTAAATACTAAATTTTAAAAATTTAATTATTAAAACTTTAAAATTAAAAATTTAAAAATTTAAATACTAAATTTTAAAAATTTAATTATTAAAATTTTAAATTTTAAAATTTAAATGTTTAAATACTAAATTCTAAAAATTTAATTATTAAATCTTTTAATTTTAAAATTTAGAAATTTAAATACTAAATTTTAAAAATTTAATTATTAAAACTTTAAATTTTAAAATTTAAATGTTTAAATAATAAATTCTAAAAATTTAATTATTAAAGCTTTAAATTTTAAAATTTATAAATTTTAATACTAAATTTTAAAAATTTAATTATTAAAACTTTAAAATTAAAAATTTAAAAATTTAAATACTAAATTTTAAAAATTTATTTATTAAAATTTTAAATTTCAAAATTTAGAAATTTAAATACTAAATTTTAAAAATTTAATTATTAAAACTTTAAATTTTAAAATTTAAATGTCTAAATACTAAATTCTAAAAATTTAATTATTAAAACTTTAAATTTTAAAATTTGAAAATTTAAATACTAAATTTAAAAAATTTAATTATTAAAACTTTAAATTTTAAAATTTAAAAATTTAAAAATTTAAATACTAAATTTTTAAAATTTAATTATTAAAACTAAATTTTAAAATTTAAAAATTTAAATACTAAATTTTAAAAATTTATTTATTAAAATTTTAAATTTCAAAATTTATAAATTTAAATACTAAATTTTGAAAAATTTAATTATTAAAACTTTAAATTTTAAAATTTTAAAATTTAAATTTTAAAATTTAAAAATATAAATACTAAATTTTAAAAATTTAATTATTAAAACTTTAAATTTTAAAATTTAAATGTCTAAATACTAAATTCTAAAAATTTATTTATTAAAGCTTTAAATTTTAAAATTTATAAATTTAAATACTAAATTTTAAAAATTTAATTATTAAAACTTTAAAATTATAAATTTAAAAATTTAAATACTAAATTTTAAAAATTTATTTATTAAAATTTTAAATTTTAAAATTTAAAAATTTAAATACTAAATTTTAAAAATTTAATTATTAAAACTTTAAATTTTAAAATTTAAAAATTTAAATACTAAATTTTAAAAATTTAATTTTAAAACTTTAAATTTTAAAATTTAAAAATTTAAATACCAAATTTTAAAAATTTAATAATTAAAACTTTAAAATTAAAAATTTATAAATTTAAATACTAAATTTTAAAAATTTATTTATTAAAATTTTAAATTTCAAAATTTATAAATTTAAATACTAAATTTTGAAAAATTTAATTATTAAAACTTTAAATTTTAAAATTTTAAAATTTAAATTTTAAAATTTAAAAATATAAATACTAAATTTTAAAAATTTAATTATTAAAACTTTAAATTTTAAAATTTAAATGTCTAAATACTAAATTCTAAAAATTTAATTATTAAAGCTTTAAATTTTAAAATTTATAAATTTAAATACTAAATTTTAAAAATTTAATTATTAAAACTTTAAAATTATAAATTTAAAAATTTAAATACTAAATTTTAAAAATTTATTTATTAAAATTTTAAATTTTAAAATTTAAAAATTTAAATACTAAATTTTAAAAATTTAATTATTAAAACTTTAAATTTTAAAATTTAAAAATTTAAATACTAAATTTTAAAAATTTATTTATTAAAATTTTAAATTTCAAAATTTATAAATTTAAATACTAAATTTTGAAAAATTTAATTATTAAAACTTTAAATTTTAAAATTTAAATGTCTAAATACTAAATTCTAAAAATTTAATTATTAAAGCTTTAAATTTTAAAATTTATAAATTTAAATACTAAATTTTAAAAATTTAATTATTAAAACTTTAAAATTAAAAATTTAAAAATTTAAATACTAAATTTTATAAATTTAATTATTAAAACTTTAAAATTAAAAATTTAAAAATTTAAAAACTAAATTTTAAAAATTTAATTTTAAAACTTTAAATTTTAAAATTTAAAAATTTAAAACTAAATTTTAAAAATTTAATAATTAAAACTTTAAAATTAAAAATTTAAAAATTTAAATACTAAATTTTAAAAATTTAATTATTAAAGCTTTAAATTTTAAAATTTAAAAATTTAAATACTAAATTTTAAAAATTTAATTTTAAAACTTTAAATTTTAAAATTTAAAAATTTAAATACTAAATTTTAAAAATTTAATTATTAAAACTTTAAATTTTAAAATTTATAAATTTAAATACTAAATTTTAAAAATTTAATTATTAAAACTTTAAAATTAAAAATTTAAAAATTCAAATACTAAATTTTAAAAATTTATTTATTAAAATTTTAAATTTTAAAATTTAAAAAGTTAAATACAAAATTTTAAAAATTTAATTATTAAAACTTTAAATTTTAAAATTTAAAATTTTAAATACTAAATTTTAAAAATTTAATTTTAAAACTTTAAATTTTAAAATTTAAAAATTTAAATACCAAATTTTAAAAATTTAATAATTAAAACTTTAAAATTAAAAATTTATAAATTTAAATACTAAATTTTAAAAATTTATTTATTAAAATTTTAAATTTTAAAATTTAATAATTTAAAAATTTAAATACTAAATTTTTAAAATTTAATTATTAAAACTAAATTTTAAAATTTAAAAATTTAAATACTAAATTTTAAAAATTTAATTATTAAAACATTAAATTTAAAAATTTAAATACTAAATTTTAAAAATTTAATTATTAAAACTTTAAATTTTAAAATTTAAAAATTTAAATACTAAATTTTAAAAATTTAATTATTAAAACTTTTAATTTTAAAATTTAAAAATTTAAATACTAAATTTTAAAAATTTAATTATTAAAACTTTAAATTTTAAAATTTAACCGTTTAAATACTAAATTCCAAAAATTTAATTATTAAAGCTTTAAATTTTAAAATTTATAAATTTAAATACTAAATTTTAAAAATTTAATTATTAAAACTTTAAAATTAAAAATTTAAAAATTTAAATACTAAATTTTAAAAATTTAATTATTAAAATTTTAAATTTTAAAATTTAAATGTTTAAATACTAAATTCTAAAAATTTAATTATTAAATCTTTTAATTTTAAAATTTAGAAATTTAAATACTAAATTTTAAAAATTTAATTATTAAAACTTTAAATTTTAAAATTTAAATGTTTAAATAATAAATTCTAAAAATTTAATTATTAAAGCTTTAAATTTTAAAATTTATAAATTTTAATACTAAATTTTAAAAATTTAATTATTAAAACTTTAAAATTAAAAATTTAAAAATTTAAATACTAAATTTTAAAAATTTATTTATTAAAATTTTAAATTTCAAAATTTAGAAATTTAAATACTAAATTTTAAAAATTTAATTATTAAAACTTTAAAATTAAAAATTTAAAAATTTAAATACTAAATTTTATAAATTTAATTATTAAAACTTTAAAATTAAAAATTTAAAAATTTAAAAACTAAATTTTAAAAATTTAATTTTAAAACTTTAAATTTTAAAATTTAAAAATTTAAATAACAAATTTTAAAAATTTAATAATTAAAACTTTAAAATTAAAAATTTATAAATTTAAATACTAAATTTTAAAAATTTATTTATTAAAATTTTAAATTTTAAAATTTAAAAATTTAAATATTAAATTTTAAAAATTTAATTATTAAAACTTTAAATTTTAAAATTTAAAAATTTAAAAATTTAAATACTAAATTTTTAAAATTTAATTATTAAAACTAAATTTTAAAATTTAAAAATTTAAATACTAAATTTTAAAAATTTAATTATTAAAACATTAAATTTAAAAATTTAAATACTAAATTTTAAAAATTTAATTATTAAAACTTTAAATTTTAAAATTTAAAAATTTAAATACTAAATTTTAAAAATTTAATTATTAAAACTTTTAATTTTAAAATTTAAAAATTTAAATACTAAATTTTAAAAATTTAATTATTAAAACTTTAAATTTTAAAATTTAACCGTTTAAATACTAAATTCCAAAAATTTAATTATTAAAGCTTTAAATTTTAAAATTTATAAATTTAAATACTAAATTTTAAAAATTTAATTATTAAAACTTTAAAATTAAAAATTTAAAAATTTAAATACTAAATTTTAAAAATTTATTTATTAAAATTTTAAATTTTAAAATTTAAAAATTTAAATACTAAATTTTAAAAATTTAATTATTAAAATTTTAAATTTTAAAATTTAAATGTTTAAATACTAAATTCTAAAAATTTAATTATTAAATCTTTTAATTTTAAAATTTAGAAATTTAAATACTAAATTTTAAAAATTTAATTATTAAAACTTTAAATTTTAAAATTTAAAAATTTAAAACTAAATTTTAATAATTTAATAATTAAAACTTTAAAATTAAAAATTTAAAAATTTAAATACTAAATTTTAAAAATTTAATTATTAAAACTTTAAATTTTAAAATTTAAAAATTTAAATACTAAATTTAAAAAATTTAATTATTAAAACTTTAAATTTTAAATTTAAAAATTTAAAAATTTAAAAATTTAAATACTAAATTTTTAAAATTTAATTATTAAAACTAAATTTTAAAATTTAAAAATTTAAATACTAAATTTTAAAAATTTAATTATTAAAACTTTAAATTTAAAAATTTAAATACTAAATTTTAAAAATTTAATTATTAAAACTTTAAATTTTAAAATTTTAAAATGGAAATTTTAAAATTTAAAAATTTAAATTTTCAAATTTAAAAATTTAAATACTAAATTTTAAAAATTTAATTGTTAAAATTTTAAATTTAAAAATTTAAATACTAAATTTTAAAAATTTAATTATTAAAACTTTTAATTTTAAAATTTAAAAATTTAAATACTAAATTTTAAAAATTTAATTAATAAAACTTTAAATTTTAAAATTTAAATGTTTAAATACTAATTTCCAAAAATTTAATTATTAAAGCTATAAATTTTAAAATTTATAAATTTAAATACTAAATTTTAAAAATTTAATTATTGAAACTTTAAAATTAAAAATTTAAAAATTTAAATACTAAATTTTAAAAATTTATTTATTAAAATTTTAAATTTTAAAATTTAAAAATTTAAATATTAAATTTTAAAAATTTAATTATTAAAATTTTAAATTTTAAAATTTAAATGTTTAAATACTAAATTCTAAAAATTTAATTATTAAAGATTTAAATTTTAAAATTTATAAATTTAAATACTAAATTTTAAAGATTTAATTATTAAAACTTTAAATTTTAAAATTTAAAAATTTATATATTAAATTTTAAAAATTTAATTTAAAAACTTTAAATTTTAAAATTTAAAAATTTAAATAATAAATTTTAAAATTTAAAAATTTAAATACTAAATTTTAAAAATTTAATTATTAAAACTTTTAATTTTAAAATTTAAAAATTTAAATACTAAAATTTAAAAATTTAATTATTAAAACTTTAAATTTTAAAATTTAAATGTTTAAATACTAAATTCTAAAAATTTAATTATTAAAGCTTTAAATTTTAAAATTTATAAATTTAAATACTAAATTTTAAAAATTTAATTATTAAAACTTTAAAATTAAAAATTTAAAAATTCAAATACTAAATTTTAAAAATTTATTTATTAAAATTTTAAATTTTAAAATTTAAAAAGTTAAATACAAAATTTTAAAAATTTAATTATTAAAACTTTAAATTTTAAAATTTAAAATTTTAAATACTAAATTTTAAAAATTTAATTTTAAAACTTTAAATTTTAAAATTTAAAAATTTAAATACCAAATTTTAAAAATTTAATAATTAAAACTTTAAAATTAAAAATTTATAAATTTAAATACTAAATTTTAAAAATTTATTTATTAAAATTTTAAATTTTAAAATTTAAAAATTTAAATATTAAATTTTAAAAATTTAATTATTAAAACTTTAAATTTTAAAATTTAAAAATTTAAATACTAAATTTAAAAAATTTAATTATTAAAACTTTAAATTTTAAAATTTAAAAATTTAAAAATTTAAATACTAAATTTTTAAAATTTAATTATTAAAACTAAATTTTAAAATTTAAAAATTTAAATACTAAATTTTAAAAATTTAATTATTAAAACATTAAATTTAAAAATTTAAATACTAAATTTTAAAAATTTAATTATTAAAACTTTAAATTTTAAAATTTAAAAATTTAAATACTAAATTTTAAAAATTTAATTATTAAAACTTTTAATTTTAAAATTTAAAAATTTAAATACTAAATTTTAAAAATTTAATTATTAAAACTTTAAATTTTAAAATTTAACCGTATAAATACTAAATTCCAAAAATTTAATTATTAAAGCTTTAAATTTTAAAATTTATAAATTTAAATACTAAATTTTAAAAATTTAATTATTAAAACTTTAAAATTAAAAATTTAAAAATTTAAATACTAAATTTTAAAAATTTATTTATTAAAATTTTAAATTTTAAAATTTAAAAATTTAAATACTAAATTTTAAAAATTTAATTATTAAAATTTTAAATTTTAAAATTTAAATGTTTAAATACTAAATTCTAAAAATTTAATTATTAAATCTTTTAATTTTAAAATTTAGAAATTTAAATACTAAATTTTAAAAATTTAATTATTAAAACTTTAAATTTTAAAATTTAAATGTTTAAATAATAAATTCTAAAAATTTAATTATTAAAGCTTTAAATTTTAAAATTTATAAATTTTAATACTAAATTTTAAAAATTTAATTATTAAAACTTTAAAATTAAAAATTTAAAAATTTAAATACTAAATTTTAAAAATTTATTTATTAAAATTTTAAATTTCAAAATTTAGAAATTTAAATACTAAATTTTAAAAATTTAATTATTAAAACTTTAAATTTTAAAATTTAAATGTCTAAATACTAAATTCTAAAAATTTAATTATTAAAACTTTAAATTTTAAAATTTGAAAATTTAAATACTAAATTTAAAAAATTTAATTATTAAAACTTTAAATTTTAAAATTTAAAAATTTAAAAATTTAAATACTAAATTTTTAAAATTTAATTATTAAAACTAAATTTTAAAATTTAAAAATTTAAATACTAAATTTTAAAAATTTATTTATTAAAATTTTAAATTTCAAAATTTATAAATTTAAATACTAAATTTTGAAAAATTTAATTATTAAAACTTTAAATTTTAAAATTTTAAAATTTAAATTTTAAAATTTAAAAATATAAATACTAAATTTTAAAAATTTAATTATTAAAACTTTAAATTTTAAAATTTAAATGTCTAAATACTAAATTCTAAAAATTTAATTATTAAAACTTTAAATTTTAAAATTTGAAAATTTAAATACTAAATTTAAAAAATTTAATTATTAAAACTTTAAATTTTAAAATTTAAAAATTTAAAAATTTAAATACTAAATTTTTAAAATTTAATTATTAAAACTAAATTTTAAAATTTAAAAATTTAAATACTAAATTTTAAAAATTTATTTATTAAAATTTTAAATTTCAAAATTTATAAATTTAAATACTAAATTTTGAAAAATTTAATTATTAAAACTTTAAATTTTAAAATTTTAAAATTTAAATTTTAAAATTTAAAAATATAAATACTAAATTTTAAAAATTTAATTATTAAAACTTTAAATTTTAAAATTTAAATGTCTAAATACTAAATTCTAAAAATTTAATTATTAAAGCTTTAAATTTTAAAATTTATAAATTTAAATACTAAATTTTAAAAATTTAATTATTAAAACTTTAAAATTATAAATTTAAAAATTTAAATACTAAATTTTAAAAATTTATTTATTAAAATTTTAAATTTTAAAATTTAAAAATTTAAATACTAAATTTTAAAAATTTAATTATTAAAATTTTAAATTTTAAAATTTAAAAATTTAAATACTAAATTTTAAAAATTTATTTATTAAAATTTTAAATTTCAAAATTTATAAATTTAAATACTAAATTTTGAAAAATTTAATTATTAAAACTTTAAATTTTAAAATTTAAATGTCTAAATACTAAATTCTAAAAATTTAATTATTAAAGCTTTAAATTTTAAAATTTATAAATTTAAATACTAAATTTTAAAAATTTAATTATTAAAACTTTAAAATTAAAAATTTAAAAATTTAAATACTAAATTTTATAAATTTAATTATTAAAACTTTAAAATTAAAAATTTAAAAATTTAAAAACTAAATTTTAAAAATTTAATTTTAAAACTTTAAATTTTAAAATTAAAAAATTTAAAACTAAATTTTAAAAATTTAATAATTAAAACTTTAAAATTAAAAATTTAAAAATTTAAATACTAAATTTTAAAAATTTAATTATTAAAACTTTAAATTTTAAAATTTAAAAATTTAAATACCAAATTTAAAAAATTTAATTATTAAAACTTTAAATTTTAAATTTAAAAATTTAAAAATTTAAATACTAAATTTTTAAAATTTAATTATTAAAACTAAATTTTAAAATTTAAAAATTTAAATACTAAATTTTAAAAATTTAATTATTAAAACTTTAAATTTAAAAATTTAAATACTAAATTTTAAAAGTTTAATTATTAATATTTTAAATTTTAAAATTTAAAAATTTAAATACTAAATTTTAAAAATTTAATTATTAAAATTTTAAATTTTAAAATTTAAATGTTTAAATACTAAATTCTAAAAATTTAATTATTAAAACTAAATTTTAAAATTTAGAAATTTAAATACTAAATTTTAAAAATTTAATTATTAAAACTTTAAATTTTAAAATTTAAATGTTTAAATAATAAATTCTAAAAATTTAATTATTAAAGCTTTAAATTTTAAAATTTATAAATTTTAATACTAAATTTTAAAAATTTAATTATTAAAACTTTAAAATTAAAAATTTAAAAATTTAAATACTAAATTTTAAAAATTTATTTGTTAAAATTTTAAATTTCAAAATTTAGAAATTTAAATACTAAATTTTAAAAATTTAATTATTAAAACTTTAAATTTTAAAATTTAAATGTTTAAATAATAAATTCTAAAAATTTAATTATTAAAGCTTTAAATTTTAAAATTTATAAATTTTAATACTAAATTTTAAAAATTTAATTATTAAAACTTTAAAATTAAAAATTTAAAAATTTAAATACTAAATTTTAAAAATTTATTTATTAAAATTTTAAATTTCAAAATTTAGAAATTTAAATACTAAATTTTAAAAATTTAATTATTAAAACTTTAAATTTTAAAATTTAAATGTCTAAATACTAAATTCTAAAAATTTAATTATTAAAACTTTAAATTTTAAAATTTGAAAATTTAAATACTAAATTTAAAAAATTTAATTATTAAAACTTTAAATTTTAAAATTTAAAAATTTAAATACTAAATTTTTAAAATTTAATTATTAAAATTAAATTTCAAAATTTAAAAATTTAAATACTAAATTTTAAAAATTTATTTATTAAAATTTTAAATTTCAAAATTTATAAATTTAAATATTAAATTTTGAAAAATTTAATTATTAAAACTTTAAATTTTAAAATTTTAAAATTTAAATTTTAAAATTTAAAAATATAAATACTAAATTTTAAAAATTTAATTATTAAAACTTTAAATTTTAAAATTTAAATGTCTAAATACTAAATTCTAAAAATTTAATTATTAAAGCTTTAAATTTTAAAATTTATAAATTTAAATACTAAATTTTAAAAATTTAATTATTAAAACTTTAAAATTATAAATTTAAAAATTTAAATACTAAATTTTAAAAATTTATTTATTAAAATTTTAAATTTTAAAATTTAAAAATTTAAATACTAAATTTTAAAAATTTAATTATTAAAACTTTAAATTTTAAAATTTAAAAATTTAAATACTAAATTTTAAAAATTTAATTTTAAAACTTTAAATTTTAAAATTTAAAAATTTAAATACCAAATTTTAAAAATTTAATAATTAAAACTTTAAAATTAAAAATTTATAAATTTAAATACTAAATTTTAAAAATTTATTTATTAAAATTTTAAATTTTAAAATTTAAAAATTTAAATATTAAATTTTAGAAATTTAATTATTAAAACTTTAAATTTTAAAATTTAAATATTTAAATACTAAATTTAAAAAATTTAATTATTAAAACTTTAAATTTTAAAATTTAAAAATTTAAAAATTTAAATACTAAATTTTTAAAATTTAATTATTAAAACTAAATTTTAAAATTTAAAAATTTAAATACTAAATTTTAAAAATTTAATTATTAAAACATTAAATTTAAAAATTTAAATACTAAATTTTAAAAATTTATTTATTAATATTTTAAATTTTAAAATTTAAAAATTTAAATACTAAATTTTAAAAATTTAATTATTAAAATTTTAAATTTTAAAATTTAAATGTTTAAATACTAAATTCTAAAAATTTAATTATTAAAACTTTTAATTTTAAAATTTAGAAATTTAAATACTAAATTTTAAAAATTTAATTATTAAAACTTTAAATTTTAAAATTTAAATGTTTAAATAATAAATTCTAAAAATTTAATTATTAAAGCTTTAAATTTTAAAATTTATAAATTTTAATACTAAATTTTAAAAATTTAATTATTAAAACTTTAAAATTAAAAATTTAAAAATTTAAATACTAAATTTTAAAAATTTATTTATTAAAATTTTAAATTTCAAAATTTAGAAATTTAAATACTAAATTTTAAAAATTTAATTATTAAAACTTTAAATTTTAAAATTTAAAAATTTAAATACTAAATTTTAAAAATTTAATTATTAAAACTTTAAATTTAAAAATTTAAATACTAAATTTTAAAAATTTAATTATTAAAACTTTAAATTTTAAAATTTTAAAATTTAAATTTTAAAATTTAAAAATTTAGATTTTAAAATTTAAAAATTTAAATACTAAATTTTAAAAATTTAATTATTAAAACTTTAAATTTAAAAATTTGAATGTTTAAATACTAAATTCTAAAAATTTAATTATTAAAGTTTTAAATTTTAAAATTTATAAATATAAATACTAAATTTTAAAAATTTAATTATTAACACTTTGAAATTAAAAATTTAAATATTTAAATACTAAATTTAAAAAATTTATTTATTAAAATTTTAAATTTTAAAATTTAAAAATTTAAATACTAAATTTTAAAAATTTATTTATTAAAATTATAAATTTCAAAATTTATAAATTTAAATACTAAATTTTAAAAATTTAATTATTATAACTTTAAATTTTAAAATTTAAAAATTTAAATACTAAATTTTAAAAATTTAATTATTAAAACATTAAATTTTAAAATTTAAATGTTTAAATACTAAATTCTAAAAATTTAATTATTAAAGCTTTAAATTTTAAAATTTAAAAATTTAAATACTAAATTTTAAAAATTTATTTATTAAAATTATAAATTTCAAAATTTATAAATTTAAATACTAAATTTTGAAAAATTTAATTATTAAAACTTTAAATTTTAAAATTTAAATGTCTAAATACTAAATTCTAAAAATTTAATTATTAAAGCTTTAAATTTTAAAATTTATAAATTTAAATACTAAATTTTAAAAATTTAATTATTAAAACTTTAAAATTAAAAATTTAAAAATTTAAATACTAAATTTTATAAATTTAATTATTAAAACTTTAAAATTAAAAATTTAAAAATTTAAAAACTAAATTTTAAAAATTTAATTTTAAAACTTTAAATTTTAAAATTTAAAAATTTAAAACTAAATTTTAAAAATTTAATAATTAAAACTTTAAAATTAAAAATTTAAAAATTTAAATACTAAATTTTAAAAATTTATTTATTAAAATTTTAAATTTTAAAATTTAAAAATTTAAATATTAAATTTTAAAAATTTAATTATTAAAACTTTAAATTTTAAAATTTAAATGTCTAAATACTAAATTCTAAAAATTTAATTATTAAAGCTTTAAATTTTAAAATTTATAAATTTTAATACTAAATTTTAAAAATTTAATTATTAAAACTTTAAAATTAAAAATTTAAAAATTTAAATACTAAATTTTAAAAATTTATTTATTAAAATTTTAAATTTCAAAATTTAAAAATTTAAATACTAAATTTTAAAAATTTAATTATTAAAACTTTAAATTTTAAAATTTAAATGTCTAAATACTAAATTCTAAAAATTTAATTATTAAAACTTTAAATTTTAAAATTTGAAAATTTAAATACTAAATTTTAAAAATTTAATTATTAAAACATTAAATTTAAAAATTTAAATACTAAATTTTAAAAATTTAATTATTAAAACTTTAAATTTTAAAATTTAAAAATTTAAATACTAAATTTTAAAAATTTAATTATTAAAACTTTTAATTTTAAAATTTAAAAATTTAAATACTAAATTTTAAAAATTTAATTATTAAAACTTTAAATTTTAAAATTTAACCGTTTAAATACTAAATTCCAAAAATTTAATTATTAAAGCTTTAAATTTTAAAATTTATAAATTTAAATACTAAATTTTAAAAATTTAATTATTAAAACTTTAAAATTAAAAATTTAAAAATTTATATACTAAATTTTAAAAATTTATTTATTAAAATTTTAAATTTTAAAATTTAAAAATTTAAATACTAAATTTTAAAAATTTAATTATTAAAATTTTAAATTTTAAAATTTAAATGTTTAAATACTAAATTCTAAAAATTTAATTATTAAATCTTTTAATTTTAAAATTTAGAAATTTAAATACTAAATTTTAAAAATTTAATTATTAAAACTTTAAATTTTAAAATTTAAAAATTTAAAACTAAATTTTAAAAATTTAATAATTAAAACTTTAAAATTAAAAATTTAAAAATTTAAATACTAAATTTTAAAAATTTAATTATTAAAACTTTAAATTTTAAAATTTAAAAATTTAAATACTAAATTTAAAAAATTTAATTATTAAAACTTTAAATTTTAAATTTAAAAATTTAAAAATTTAAATACCAAATTTTTAAAATTTAATTATTAAAACTAAATTTTAAAATTTAAAAATTTAAATACTAAATTTTAAAAATTTAATTATTAAAACTTTAAATTTAAAAATTTAAATACTAAATTTTAAAAATTTAATTATTAAAACTTTAAATTTTAAAATTTTAAAATGGAAATTTTAAAATTTAAAAATTTAAATTTTCAAATTTAAAAATTTAAATACTAAATTTTAAAAATTTAATTGTTAAAATTTTAAATTTAAAAATTTAAATACTAAATTTTAAAAATTTAATTATTAAAACTTTTAATTTTAAAATTTAAAAATTTAAATACTTAATTTTAAAAATTTAATTAATAAAACTTTAAATTTTAAAATTTAAATGTTTAAATACTAATTTCCAAAAATTTAATTATTAAAGCTATAAATTTTAAAATTTATAAATTTAAATACTAAATTTTAAAAATTTAATTATTGAAACTTTAAAATTAAAAATTTAAAAATTTAAATACTAAATTTTAAAAATTTATTTATTAAAATTTTAAATTTTAAAATTTAAAAATTTAAATATTAAATTTTAAAAATTTAATTATTAAAATTTTAAATTTTAAAATTTAAATGTTTAAATACTAAATTCTAAAAATTTAATTATTAAAGATTTAAATTTTAAAATTTATAAATTTAAATACTAAATTTTAAAGATTTAATTATTAAAACTTTAAATTTTAAAATTTAAAAATTTAAATATTAAATTTTAAAAATTTAATTTAAAAACTTTAAATTTTAAAATTTAAAAATTTAAATAATAAATTTTAAAATTTAAAAATTTAAATACTAAATTTTAAAAATTTAATTATTAAAACTTTTAATTTTAAAATTTAAAAATTTAAATACTAAAATTTAAAAATTTAATTATTAAAACTTTAAATTTTAAAATTTAAATGTTTAAATACTAAATTCTAAAAATTTAATTATTAAAGCTTTAAATTTTAAAATTTATAAATTTAAATACCAAATTTTAAAAATTTAATTATTAAAACTTTAAAATTAAAAATTTAAAAATTCAAATACTAAATTTTAAAAATTTATTTATTAAAATTTTAAATTTTAAAATTTAAAAAGTTAAATACAAAATTTTAAAAATTTAATTATTAAAACTTTAAATTTTAAAATTTAAAAATTTAAATACTAAATTTTAAAAATTTAATTTTAAAACTTTAAATTTTAAAATTTAAAAATTTAAATAACAAATTTTAAAAATTTAATAATTAAAACTTTAAAATTAAAAATTTATAAATTTAAATACTAAATTTTAAAAATTTATTTATTAAAATTTTAAATTTTAAAATTTAAAAATTTAAATATTAAATTTTAAAAATTTAATTATTAAAACTTTAAATTTTAAAATTTAAAAATTTAAATACTAAATTTAAAAAATTTAATTATTAAAACTTTAAATTTTAAAATTTAAAAATTTAAAAATTTAAATACTAAATTTTTAAAATTTAATTATTAAAACTAAATTTTAAAATTTAAAAATTTAAATACTAAATTTTAAAAATTTAATTATTAAAACATTAAATTTAAAAATTTAAATACTAAATTTTAAAAATTTAATTATTAAAACTTTAAATTTTAAAATTTAAAAATTTAAATACTAAATTTTAAAAATTTAATTATTAAAACTTTTAATTTTAAAATTTAAAAATTTAAATACTAAATTTTAAAAATTTAATTATTAAAACTTTAAATTTTAAAATTTAACCGTTTAAATACTAAATTCCAAAAATTTAATTATTAAAGCTTTAAATTTTAAAATTTATAAATTTAAATACTAAATTTTAAAAATTTAATTATTAAAACTTTAAAATTAAAAATTTAAAAATTTAAATACTAAATTTTAAAAATTTATTTATTAAAATTTTAAATTTTAAAATTTAAAAATTTAAATACTAAATTTTAAAAATTTAATTATTAAAATTTTAAATTTTAAAATTTAAATGTTTAAATACTAAATTCTAAAAATTTAATTATTAAATCTTTTAATTTTAAAATTTAGAAATTTAAATACTAAATTTTAAAAATTTAATTATTAAAACTTTAAATTTTAAAATTTTAATGTTTAAATAATAAATTCTAAAAATTTAATTATTAAAGCTTTAAATTTTAAAATTTATAAATTTTAATACTAAATTTTAAAAATTTAATTATTAAAACTTTAAAATTAAAAATTTAAAAATTTAAATACTAAATTTTAAAAATTTATTTATTAAAATTTTAAATTTCAAAATTTAGAAATTTAAATACTAAATTTTAAAAATTTAATTATTAAAACTTTAAATTTTAAAATTTAAATGTCTAAATACTAAATTCTAAAAATTTAATTATTAAAACTTTAAATTTTAAAATTTGAAAATTTAAATACTAAATTTAAAAAATTTAATTATTAAAACTTTAAATTTTAAAATTTAAAAATTTAAAAATTTAAATACTAAATTTTTAAAATTTAATTATTAAAACTAAATTTTAAAATTTAAAAATTTAAATACTAAATTTTAAAAATTTATTTATTAAAATTTTAAATTTCAAAATTTATAAATTTAAATACTAAATTTTGAAAAATTTAATTATTAAAACTTTAAATTTTAAAATTTTAAAATTTAAATTTTAAAATTTAAAAATATAAATACTAAATTTTAAAAATTTAATTATTAAAACTTTAAATTTTAAAATTTAAATGTCTAAATACTAAATTCTAAAAATTTATTTATTAAAGCTTTAAATTTTAAAATTTATAAATTTAAATACTAAATTTTAAAAATTTAATTATTAAAACTTTAAAATTATAAATTTAAAAATTTAAATACTAAATTTTAAAAATTTATTTATTAAAATTTTAAATTTTAAAATTTAAAAATTTAAATACTAAATTTTAAAAATTTAATTATTAAAACTTTAAATTTTAAAATTTAAAAATTTAAATACTAAATTTTAAAAATTTAATTTTAAAACTTTAAATTTTAAAACTTAAAAATTTAAATACCAAATTTTAATAATTTAATAATTAAAACTTTAAAATTAAAAATTTATAAATTTAAATACTAAATTTTAAAAATTTATTTATTAAAATTTTAAATTTTAAAATTTAAAAATTTAAATATTAAATTTTAGAAATTTAATTATTAAAACTTTAAATTTTAAAATTTAAAAATTTAAATACTAAATTTAAAAAATTTAATTATTAAAACTTTAAATTTTAAAATTTAAAAATTTAAAAATTTAAATACTAAATTTTTAAAATTTAATTATTAAAACTAAATTTTAAAATTTAAAAATTTAAATACTAAATTTTAAAAATTTAATTATTAAAACATTAAATTTAAAAATTTAAATACTAAATTTTAAAAATTTATTTATTAATATTTTAAATTTTAAAATTTAAAAATTTAAATACTAAATTTTAAAAATTTAATTATTAAAATTTTAAATTTTAAAATTTAAATGTTTAAATACTAAATTCTAAAAATTTAATTATTAAAACTTTTAATTTTAAAATTTAGAAATTTAAATACTAAATTTTAAAAATTTAATTATTAAAACTTTAAATTTTAAAATTTAAATGTTTAAATAATAAATTCTAAAAATTTAATTATTAAAGCTTTAAATTTTAAAATTTATAAATTTTAATACTAAATTTTAAAAATTTAATTATTAAAACTTTAAAATTAAAAATTTAAAAATTTAAATACTAAATTTTAAAAATTTATTTATTAAAATTTTAAATTTCAAAATTTAGAAATTTAAATACTAAATTTTAAAAATTTAATTATTAAAACTTTAAATTTTAAAATTTAAATGTTTAAATAATAAATTCTAAAAATTTAATTATTAAAGCTTTAAATTTTAAAATTTATAAATTTTAATACTAAATTTTAAAAATTTAATTATTAAAACTTTAAAATTAAAAATTTAAAAATTTATATACTAAATTTTAAAAATTTATTTATTAAAATTTTAAATTTCAAAATTTAGAAATTTAAATACTAAATTTTAAAAATTTAATTATTAAAACTTTAAATTTTAAAATTTAAATGTCTAAATACTAAATTCTAAAAATTTAATTATTAAAACTTTAAATTTTAAAATTTGAAAATTTAAATACTAAATTTAAAAAATTTAATTATTAAACCTTTAAATTTTAAAATTTAAAAATTTAAAAATTTAAATACTAAATTTTTAAAATTTAATTATTAAAACTAAATTTTAAAATTTAAAAATTTAAATACTAAATTTTAAAAATTTATTTATTAAAATTTTAAATTTCAAAATTTATAAATTTAAATACTAAATTTTGAAAAATTTAATTATTAAAACTTTAAATTTTAAAATTTTAAAATTTAAATTTTAAAATTTAAAAATATAAATACTAAATTTTAAAAATTTAATTATTAAAACTTTAAATTTTAAAATTTAAATGTCTAAATACTAAATTCTAAAAATTTAATTATTAAAGCTTTAAATTTTAAAATTTATAAATTTAAATACTAAATTTTAAAAATTTAATTATTAAAACTTTAAAATTATAAATTTAATAATTTAAATACTAAATTTTAAAAATTTATTTATTAAAATTTTAAATTTTAAAATTTAAAAATTTAAATACTAAATTTTAAAAATTTAATTATTAAAACTTTAAATTTTAAAATTTAAAAATTTAAATACTAAATTTTAAAAATTTATTTATTAAAATTTTAAATTTCAAAATTTATAAATTTAAATACTAAATTTTGAAAAATTTAATTATTAAAACTTTAAATTTTAAAATTTAAATGTCTAAATACTAAATTCTAAAAATTTAATTATTAAAGCTTTAAATTTTAAAATTTATAAATTTAAATACTAAATTTTAAAAATTTAATTATTAAAACTTTAAAATTAAAAATTTAAAAATTTAAATACTAAATTTTATAAATTTAATTATTAAAACTTTAAAATTAAAAATTTAAAAATTTAAAAACTAAATTTTAAAAATTTAATTTTAAAACTTTAAATTTTAAAATTTAAAAATTTAAAACTAAATTTTAAAAATTTAATAATTAAAACTTTAAAATTAAAAATTTAAAAATTTAAATACTAAATTTTAAAAATTTAATTATTAAAGCTTTAAATTTTAAAATTTAAAAATTTAAATACTAAATTTTAAAAATTTAATTTTAAAACTTTAAATTTTAAAATTTAAAAATTTAAATACTAAATTTTAAAAATTTAATTATTAAAACTTTAAATTTTAAAATTTATAAATTTAAATACTAAATTTTAAAAATTTAATTATTAAAACTTTAAAATTAAAAATTTAAAAATTCAAATACTAAATTTTAAAAATTTATTTATTAAAATTTTAAATTTTAAAATTTAAAAAGTTAAATACAAAATTTTAAAAATTTAATTATTAAAACTTTAAATTTTAAAATTTAAAATTTTAAATACTAA
This sequence comes from Aethina tumida, assembly GCF_024364675.1. Classification (NCBI taxonomy): domain Eukaryota; kingdom Metazoa; phylum Arthropoda; class Insecta; order Coleoptera; family Nitidulidae; genus Aethina; species Aethina tumida. The sequence continues at coordinate 17,995,009 of NC_065435.1, read as the reverse complement.
ATTTTAAAAATTTAATTTTAAAACTTTAAATTTTAAAATTTAAAAATTTAAATACCAAATTTTAAAAATTTAATAATTAAAACTTTAAAATTAAAAATTTATAAATTTAAATATTAAATTTTAAAAATTTATTTATTAAAATTTTAAATTTTAAAATTTAAAAATTTAAAAATTTAAATACTAAATTTTTAAAATTTAATTATTAAATCTAAATTTTAAAATTTAAAAATTTAAATACTAAATTTTAAAAATTTAATTATTAAAACATTAAATTTAAAAATTTAAATACTAAATTTTTAAAATTTAATTATTAAAACTTTAAATTTTAAAATTTAAAAATTTAAATACTAAATTTTAAAAATTTAATTATTAAAACTTTTAATTTTAAAATTTAAAAATTTAAATACTAAATTTTAAAAATTTAATTATTAAAACTTTAAATTTTAAAATTTAACCGTTTAAATACTAAATTCCAAAAATTTAATTATTAAAGCTTTAAATTTTAAAATTTATAAATTTAAATACTAAATTTTAAAAATTTAATTATTAAAACTTTAAAATTAAAAATTTAAAAATTTAAATACTAAATTTTAAAAATTTAATTATTAAAATTTTAAATTTTAAAATTTAAATGTTTAAATACTAAATTCTAAAAATTTAATTATTAAATCTTTTAATTTTAAAATTTAGAAATTTAAATACTAAGTTTTAAAAATTTAATTATTAAAACTTTAAATTTTAAAATTTAAATGTTTAAATAATAAATTCTAAAAATTTAATTATTAAAGCTTTAAATTTTAAAATTTATAAATTTTAATACTAAATTTTAAAAATTTAATTATTAAAACTTTAAAATTAAAAATTTAAAAATTTAAATACTAAATTTTAAAAATTTATTTATTAAAATTTTAAATTTCAAAATTTAGAAATTTAAATACTAAATTTTAAAAATTTAATTATTAAAACTTTAAATTTTAAAATTTAAATGTCTAAATACTAAATTCTAAAAATTTAATTATTAAAACTTTAAATTTTAAAATTTGAAAATTTAAATACTAAATTTAAAAAATTTAATTATTAAAACTTTAAATTTTAAAATTTAAAAATTTAAAAATTTAAATACTAAATTTTTAAAATTTAATTATTAAAACTAAATTTTAAAATTTAAAAATTTAAATACTAAATTTTAAAAATTTATTTATTAAAATTTTAAATTTCAAAATTTATAAATTTAAATACTAAATTTTGAAAAATTTAATTATTAAAACTTTAAATTTTAAAATTTTAAAATTTAAATTTTAAAATTTAAAAATATAAATACTAAATTTTAAAAATTTAATTATTAAAACTTTAAATTTTAAAATTTAAATGTCTAAATACTAAATTCTAAAAATTTATTTATTAAAGCTTTAAATTTTAAAATTTATAAATTTAAATACTAAATTTTAAAAATTTAATTATTAAAACTTTAAAATTATAAATTTAAAAATTTAAATACTAAATTTTAAAAATTTATTTATTAAAATTTTAAATTTTAAAATTTAAAAATTTAAATACTAAATTTTAAAAATTTAATTATTAAAACTTTAAATTTTAAAATTTAAAAATTTAAATACTAAATTTTAAAAATTTAATTTTAAAACTTTAAATTTTAAAATTTAAAAATTTAAATACCAAATTTTAAAAATTTAATAATTAAAACTTTAAAATTAAAAATTTATAAATTTAAATACTAAATTTTAAAAATTTATTTATTAAAATTTTAAATTTCAAAATTTATAAATTTAAATACTAAATTTTGAAAAATTTAATTATTAAAACTTTAAATTTTAAAATTTTAAAATTTAAATTTTAAAATTTAAAAATATAAATACTAAATTTTAAAAATTTAATTATTAAAACTTTAAATTTTAAAATTTAAATGTCTAAATACTAAATTCTAAAAATTTAATTATTAAAGCTTTAAATTTTAAAATTTATAAATTTAAATACTAAATTTTAAAAATTTAATTATTAAAACTTTAAAATTATAAATTTAAAAATTTAAATACTAAATTTTAAAAATTTATTTATTAAAATTTTAAATTTTAAAATTTAAAAATTTAAATACTAAATTTTAAAAATTTAATTATTAAAACTTTAAATTTTAAAATTTAAAAATTTAAATACTAAATTTTAAAAATTTATTTATTAAAATTTTAAATTTCAAAATTTATAAATTTAAATACTAAATTTTGAAAAATTTAATTATTAAAACTTTAAATTTTAAAATTTAAATGTCTAAATACTAAATTCTAAAAATTTAATTATTAAAGCTTTAAATTTTAAAATTTATAAATTTAAATACTAAATTTTAAAAATTTAATTATTAAAACTTTAAAATTAAAAATTTAAAAATTTAAATACTAAATTTTATAAATTTAATTATTAAAACTTTAAAATTAAAAATTTAAAAATTTAAAAACTAAATTTTAAAAATTTAATTTTAAAACTTTAAATTTTAAAATTTAAAAATTTAAAACTAAATTTTAAAAATTTAATAATTAAAACTTTAAAATTAAAAATTTAAAAATTTAAATACTAAATTTTAAAAATTTAATTATTAAAGCTTTAAATTTTAAAATTTAAAAATTTAAATACTAAATTTTAAAAATTTAATTTTAAAACTTTAAATTTTAAAATTTAAAAATTTAAATACTAAATTTTAAAAATTTAATTATTAAAACTTTAAATTTTAAAATTTATAAATTTAAATACTAAATTTTAAAAATTTAATTATTAAAACTTTAAAATTAAAAATTTAAAAATTCAAATACTAAATTTTAAAAATTTATTTATTAAAATTTTAAATTTTAAAATTTAAAAAGTTAAATACAAAATTTTAAAAATTTAATTATTAAAACTTTAAATTTTAAAATTTAAAATTTTAAATACTAAATTTTAAAAATTTAATTTTAAAACTTTAAATTTTAAAATTTAAAAATTTAAATACCAAATTTTAAAAATTTAATAATTAAAACTTTAAAATTAAAAATTTATAAATTTAAATACTAAATTTTAAAAATTTATTTATTAAAATTTTAAATTTTAAAATTTAATAATTTAAAAATTTAAATACTAAATTTTTAAAATTTAATTATTAAAACTAAATTTTAAAATTTAAAAATTTAAATACTAAATTTTAAAAATTTAATTATTAAAACATTAAATTTAAAAATTTAAATACTAAATTTTAAAAATTTAATTATTAAAACTTTAAATTTTAAAATTTAAAAATTTAAATACTAAATTTTAAAAATTTAATTATTAAAACTTTTAATTTTAAAATTTAAAAATTTAAATACTAAATTTTAAAAATTTAATTATTAAAACTTTAAATTTTAAAATTTAACCGTTTAAATACTAAATTCCAAAAATTTAATTATTAAAGCTTTAAATTTTAAAATTTATAAATTTAAATACTAAATTTTAAAAATTTAATTATTAAAACTTTAAAATTAAAAATTTAAAAAATTAAATACTAAATTTTAAAAATTTAATTATTAAAATTTTAAATTTTAAAATTTAAATGTTTAAATACTAAATTCTAAAAATTTAATTATTAAATCTTTTAATTTTAAAATTTAGAAATTTAAATACTAAATTTTAAAAATTTAATTATTAAAACTTTAAATTTTAAAATTTAAATGTTTAAATAATAAATTCTAAAAATTTAATTATTAAAGCTTTAAATTTTAAAATTTATAAATTTTAATACTAAATTTTAAAAATTTAATTATTAAAACTTTAAAATTAAAAATTTAAAAATTTAAATACTAAATTTTAAAAATTTATTTATTAAAATTTTAAATTTCAAAATTTAGAAATTTAAATACTAAATTTTAAAAATTTAATTATTAAAACTTTAAATTTTAAAATTTAAATGTCTAAATACTAAATTCTAAAAATTTAATTATTAAAACTTTAAATTTTAAAATTTGAAAATTTAAATACTAAATTTAAAAAATTTAATTATTAAAACTTTAAATTTTAAAATTTAAAAATTTAAAAATTTAAATACTAAATTTTTAAAATTTAATTATTAAAACTAAATTTTAAAATTTAAAAATTTAAATACTAAATTTTAAAAATTTATTTATTAAAATTTTAAATTTCAAAATTTATAAATTTAAATACTAAATTTTGAAAAATTTAATTATTAAAACTTTAAATTTTAAAATTTTAAAATTTAAATTTTAAAATTTAAAAATATAAATACTAAATTTTAAAAATTTAATTATTAAAACTTTAAATTTTAAAATTTAAATGTCTAAATACTAAATTCTAAAAATTTATTTATTAAAGCTTTAAATTTTAAAATTTATAAATTTAAATACTAAATTTTAAAAATTTAATTATTAAAACTTTAAAATTATAAATTTAAAAATTTAAATACTAAATTTTAAAAATTTATTTATTAAAGTTTTAAATTTTAAAATTTAAAAATTTAAATACTAAATTTTAAAAATTTAATTATTAAAACTTTAAATTTTAAAATTTAAAAATTTAAATACTAAATTTTAAAAATTTAATTTTAAAACTTTAAATTTTAAAATTTAAAAATTTAAATACCAAATTTTAAAAATTTAATAATTAAAACTTTAAAATTAAAAATTTATAAATTTAAATACTAAATTTTAAAAATTTATTTATTAAAATTTTAAATTTTAAAATTTAAAAATTTAAATATTAAATTTTAGAAATTTAATTATTAAAACTTTAAATTTTAAAATTTAAAAATTTAAATACTAAATTTAAAAAATTTAATTATTAAAACTTTAAATTTTAAAATTTAAAAATTTAAAAATTTAAATACTAAATTTTTAAAATTTAATTATTAAAACTAAATTTTAAAATTTAAAAATTTAAATACTAAATTTTAAAAATTTAATTATTAAAACATTAAATTTAAAAATTTAAATACTAAATTTTAAAAATTTATTTATTAATATTTTAAATTTTAAAATTTAAAAATTTAAATACTAAATTTTAAAAATTTAATTATTAAAATTTTAAATTTTAAAATTTAAATGTTTAAATACTAAATTCTAAAAATTTAATTATTAAAACTTTTAATTTTAAAATTTAGAAATTTAAATACTAAATTTTAAAAATTTAATTATTAAAACTTTAAATTTTAAAATTTAAATGTTTAAATAATAAATTCTAAAAATTTAATTATTAAAGCTTTAAATTTTAAAATTTATAAATTTTAATACTAAATTTTAAAAATTTAATTATTAAAACTTTAAAATTAAAAATTTAAAAATTTAAATACTAAATTTTAAAAATTTATTTATTAAAATTTTAAATTTCAAAATTTAGAATTTTAAATACTAAATTTTAAAAATTTAATTATTAAAACTTTAAATTTTAAAATTTAAATGTTTAAATAATAAATTCTAAAAATTTAATTATTAAAGCTTTAAATTTTAAAATTTATAAATTTTAATACTAAATTTTAAAAATTTAATTATTAAAACTTTAAAATTAAAAATTTAAAAATTTATATACTAAATTTTAAAAATTTATTTATTAAAATTTTAAATTTCAAAATTTAGAAATTTAAATACTAAATTTTAAAAATTTAATTATTAAAACTTTAAATTTTAAAATTTAAATGTCTAAATACTAAATTCTAAAAATTTAATTATTAAAACTTTAAATTTTAAAATTTGAAAATTTAAATACTAAATTTAAAAAATTTAATTATTAAAACTTTAAATTTTAAAATTTAAAAATTTAAAAATTTAAATACTAAATTTTTAAAATTTAATTATTAAAACTAAATTTTAAAATTTAAAAATTTAAATACTAAATTTTAAAAATTTATTTATTAAAATTTTAAATTTCAAAATTTATAAATTTAAATACTAAATTTTGAAAAATTTAATTATTAAAACTTTAAATTTTAAAATTTTAAAATTTAAATTTTAAAATTTAAAAATATAAATACTAAATTTTAAAAATTTAATTATTAAAACTTTAAATTTTAAAATTTAAATGTCTAAATACTAAATTCTAAAAATTTAATTATTAAAGCTTTAAATTTTAAAATTTATAAATTTAAATACTAAATTTTAAAAATTTAATTATTAAAACTTTAAAATTATAAATTTAAAAATTTAAATACTAAATTTTAAAAATTTATTTATTAAAATTTTAAATTTTAAAATTTAAAAATTTAAATACTAAATTTTAAAAATTTAATTATTAAAACTTTAAATTTTAAAATTTAAAAATTTAAATACTAAATTTTAAAAATTTATTTATTAAAATTTTAAATTTCAAAATTTATAAATTTAAATACTAAATTTTGAAAAATTTAATTATTAAAACTTTAAATTTTAAAATTTAAATGTCTAAATACTAAATTCTAAAAATTTAATTATTAAAGCTTTAAATTTTAAAATTTATAAATTTAAATACTAAATTTTAAAAATTTAATTATTAAAACTTTAAAATTAAAAATTTAAAAATTTAAATACTAAATTTTATAAATTTAATTATTAAAACTTTAAAATTAAAAATTTAAAAATTTAAAAACTAAATTTTAAAAATTTAATTTTAAAACTTTAAATTTTAAAATTTAAAAATTTAAAACTAAATTTTAAAAATTTAATAATTAAAACTTTAAAATTAAAAATTTAAAAATTTAAATACTAAATTTTAAAAATTTAATTATTAAAACTTTAAATTTTAAAATTTAAAAATTTAAATACTAAATTTAAAAAATTTAATTATTAAAACTTTAAATTTTAAATTTAAAAATTTAAAAATTTAAATACTAAATTTTTAAAATTTAATTATTAAAACTAAATTTTAAAATTTAAAAATTTAAATACTAAATTTTAAAAATTTAATTATTAAAACTTTAAATTTAAAAATTTAAATACTAAATTTTAAAAGTTTAATTATTAATATTTTAAATTTTAAAATTTAAAAATTTGAATACTAAATTTTAAAAATTTAATTATTAAAATTTTAAATTTTAAAATTTAAATGTTTAAATACTAAATTCTAAAAATTTAATTATTAAAACTTTTAATTTTAAAATTTAGAAATTTAAATACTAAATTTTAAAAATTTAATTATTAAAACTTTAAATTTTAAAATTTAAATGTTTAAATAATAAATTCTAAAAATTTAATTATTAAAGCTTTAAATTTTAAAATTTATAAATTTTAATACTAAATTTTAAAAATTTAATTATTAACACTTTAAAATTAAAAATTTAAAAATTTAAATACTAAATTTTAAAAATTTATTTGTTAAAATTTTAAATTTCAAAATTTAGAAATTTAAATACTAAATTTTAAAAATTTAATTATTAAAACTTTAAATTTTAAAATTTAAATGTTTAAATAATAAATTCTAAAAATTTAATTATTAAAGCTTTAAATTTTAAAATTTATAAATTTTAATACTAAATTTTAAAAATTTAATTATTAAAACTTTAAAATTAAAAATTTAAAAATTTAAATACTAAATTTTAAAAATTTATTTATTAAAATTTTAAATTTCAAAATTTAGAAATTTAAATACTAAATTTTAAAAATTTAATTATTAAAACTTTAAATTTTAAAATTTAAATGTCTAAATACTAAATTCTAAAAATTTAATTATTAAAACTTTAAATTTTAAAATTTGAAAATTTAAATACTAAATTTAAAAAATTTAATTATTAAAACTTTAAATTTTAAAATTTAAAAATTTAAATACTAAATTTTTAAAATTTAATTATTAAAACTAAATTTTAAAATTTAAAAATTTAAATACTAAATTTTAAAAATTTATTTATTAAAATTTTAAATTTCAAAATTTATAAATTTAAATATTAAATTTTGAAAAATTTAATTATTAAAACTTTAAATTTTAAAATTTTAAAATTTAAATTTTAAAATTTAAAAATATAAATACTAAATTTTAAAAATTTAATTATTAAAACTTTAAATTTTAAAATTTAAATGTCTAAATACTAAATTCTAAAAATTTAATTATTAAAGCTTTAAATTTTAAAATTTATAAATTTAAATACTAAATTTTAAAAATTTAATTATTAAAACTTTCAAATTATAAATTTAAAAATTTAAATACTAAATTTTAAAAATTTATTTATTAAAATTTTAAATTTTAAAATTTAAAAATTTAAATACTAAATTTTAAAAATTTAATTATTAAAACTTTAAATTTTAAAATTTAAAAATTTAAATACTAAATTTTAAAAATTTAATTTTAAAACTTTAAATTTTAAAATTTAAAAATTTAAATACCAAATTTTAAAAATTTAATAATTAAAACTTTAAAATTAAAAATTTATAAATTTAAATACTAAATTTTAAAAATTTATTTATTAAAATTTTAAATTTTAAAATTTAAAAATTTAAATATTAAATTTTAGAAATTTAATTATTAAAACTTTAAATTTTAAAATTTAAAAATTTAAATACTAAATTTAAAAAATTTAATTATTAAAACTTTAAATTTTAAAATTTAAAAATTTAAAAATTTAAATACTAAATTTTTAAAATTTAATTATTAAAACTAAATTTTAAAATTTAAAAATTTAAATACTAAATTTTAAAAATTTAATTATTAAAACATTAAATTTAAAAATTTAAATACTAAATTTTAAAAATTTATTTATTAATATTTTAAATTTTAAAATTTAAAAATTTAAATACTAAATTTTAAAAATTTAATTATTAAAATTTTAAATTTTAAAATTTAAATGTTTAAATACAAAATTCTAAAAATTTAATTATTAAAACTTTTAATTTTAAAATTTAGAAATTTAAATACTAAATTTTAAAAATTTAATTATTAAAACTTTAAATTTTAAAATTTAAATGTTTAAATAATAAATTCTAAAAATTTAATTATTAAAGCTTTAAATTTTAAAATTTATAAATTTTAATACTAAATTTTAAAAATTTAATTATTAAAACTTTAAAATTAAAAATTTAAAAATTTAAATACTAAATTTTAAAAATTTAATTATTAAAACTTTAAATTTAAAAATTTAAATACTAAATTTTAAAAATTTAATTATTAAAACTTTAAATTTTAAAATTTTAAAATTTAAATTTTAAAATTTAAAAATTTAGATTTTAAAATTTAAAAATTTAAATACTAAATTTTAAAAATTTAATTATTAAAACTTTAAATTTTAAAATTTAAAAATTTAAATACTAAATTTAAAAAATTTAATTATTAAAACTTTAAATTTTAAAATTTAAAAATTTAAAAATTTAAATACTAAATTTTTAAAATTTAATTATTAAAACTAAATTTTAAAATTTAAAAATTTAAATACTAAATTTTAAAAATTTAATTATTAAAACATTAAATTTAAAAATTTAAATACTAAATTTTAAAAATTTATTTATTAATATTTTAAATTTTAAAATTTAAAAATTTAAATACTAAATTTTAAAAATTTAATTATTAAAATTTTAAATTTTAAAATTTAAATGTTTAAATACTAAATTCTAAAAATTTAATTATTAAAACTTTTAATTTTAAAATTTAGAAATTTAAATACTAAATTTTAAAAATTTAATTATTAAAACTTTAAATTTTAAAATTTAAATGTTTAAATAATAAATTCTAAAAATTTAATTATTAAAGCTTTAAATTTTAAAATTTATAAATTTTAATACTAAATTTTAAAAATTTAATTATTAAAACTTTAAAATTAAAAATTTAAAAATTTAAATACTAAATTTTAAAAATTTATTTATTAAAATTTTAAATTTCAAAATTTAGAATTTTAAATACTAAATTTTAAAAATTTAATTATTAAAACTTTAAATTTTAAAATTTAAATGTTTAAATAATAAATTCTAAAAATTTAATTATTAAAGCTTTAAATTTTAAAATTTATAAATTTTAATACTAAATTTTAAAAATTTAATTATTAAAACTTTAAAATTAAAAATTTAAAAATTTATATACTAAATTTTAAAAATTTATTTATTAAAATTTTAAATTTCAAAATTTAGAAATTTAAATACTAAATTTTAAAAATTTAATTATTAAAACTTTAAATTTTAAAATTTAAATGTCTAAATACTAAATTCTAAAAATTTAATTATTAAAACTTTAAATTTTAAAATTTGAAAATTTAAATACTAAATTTAAAAAATTTAATTATTAAAACTTTAAATTTTAAAATTTAAAAATTTAAAAATTTAAATACTAAATTTTTAAAATTTAATTATTAAAACTAAATTTTAAAATTTAAAAATTTAAATACTAAATTTTAAAAATTTATTTATTAAAATTTTAAATTTCAAAATTTATAAATTTAAATACTAAATTTTGAAAAATTTAATTATTAAAACTTTAAATTTTAAAATTTTAAAATTTAAATTTTAAAATTTAAAAATATAAATACTAAATTTTAAAAATTTAATTATTAAAACTTTAAATTTTAAAATTTAAATGTCTAAATACTAAATTCTAAAAATTTAATTATTAAAGCTTTAAATTTTAAAATTTATAAATTTAAATACTAAATTTTAAAAATTTAATTATTAAAACTTTAAAATTATAAATTTAAAAATTTAAATACTAAATTTTAAAAATTTATTTATTAAAATTTTAAATTTTAAAATTTAAAAATTTAAATACTAAATTTTAAAAATTTAATTATTAAAACTTTAAATTTTAAAATTTAAAAATTTAAATACTAAATTTTAAAAATTTATTTATTAAAATTTTAAATTTCAAAATTTATAAATTTAAATACTAAATTTTGAAAAATTTAATTATTAAAACTTTAAATTTTAAAATTTAAATGTCTAAATACTAAATTCTAAAAATTTAATTATTAAAGCTTTAAATTTTAAAATTTATAAATTTAAATACTAAATTTTAAAAATTTAATTATTAAAACTTTAAAATTAAAAATTTAAAAATTTAAATACTAAATTTTATAAATTTAATTATTAAAACTTTAAAATTAAAAATTTAAAAATTTAAAAACTAAATTTTAAAAATTTAATTTTAAAACTTTAAATTTTAAAATTTAAAAATTTAAAACTAAATTTTAAAAATTTAATAATTAAAACTTTAAAATTAAAAATTTAAAAATTTAAATACTAAATTTTAAAAATTTAATTATTAAAACTTTAAATTTTAAAATTTAAAAATTTAAATACTAAATTTAAAAAATTTAATTATTAAAACTTTAAATTTTAAATTTAAAAATTTAAAAATTTAAATACTAAATTTTTAAAATTTAATTATTAAAACTAAATTTTAAAATTTAAAAATTTAAATACTAAATTTTAAAAATTTAATTATTAAAACTTTAAATTTAAAAATTTAAATACTAAATTTTAAAAGTTTAATTATTAATATTTTAAATTTTAAAATTTAAAAATTTGAATACTAAATTTTAAAAATTTAATTATTAAAATTTTAAATTTTAAAATTTAAATGTTTAAATACTAAATTCTAAAAATTTAATTATTAAAACTTTTAATTTTAAAATTTAGAAATTTAAATACTAAATTTTAAAAATTTAATTATTAAAACTTTAAATTTTAAAATTTAAATGTTTAAATAATAAATTCTAAAAATTTAATTATTAAAGCTTTAAATTTTAAAATTTATAAATTTTAATACTAAATTTTAAAAATTTAATTATTAAAACTTTAAAATTAAAAATTTAAAAATTTAAATACTAAATTTTAAAAATTTATTTGTTAAAATTTTAAATTTCAAAATTTAGAAATTTAAATACTAAATTTTAAAAATTTAATTATTAAAACTTTAAATTTTAAAATTTAAATGTTTAAATAATAAATTCTAAAAATTTAATTATTAAAGCTTTAAATTTTAAAATTTATAAATTTTAATACTAAATTTTAAAAATTTAATTATTAAAACTTTAAAATTAAAAATTTAAAAATTTAAATACTAAATTTTAAAAATTTATTTATTAAAATTTTAAATTTCAAAATTTAGAAATTTAAATACTAAATTTTAAAAATTTAATTATTAAAACTTTAAATTTTAAAATTTAAATGTCTAAATACTAAATTCTAAAAATTTAATTATTAAAACTTTAAATTTTAAAATTTGAAAATTTAAATACTAAATTTAAAAAATTTAATTATTAAAACTTTAAATTTTAAAATTTAAAAATTTAAATACTAAATTTTTAAAATTTAATTATTAAAACTAAATTTTAAAATTTAAAAATTTAAATACTAAATTTTAAAAATTTATTTATTAAAATTTTAAATTTCAAAATTTATAAATTTAAATATTAAATTTTGAAAAATTTAATTATTAAAACTTTAAATTTTAAAATTTTAAAATTTAAATTTTAAAATTTAAAAATATAAATACTAAATTTTAAAAATTTAATTATTAAAACTTTAAATTTTAAAATTTAAATGTCTAAATACTAAATTCTAAAAATTTAATTATTAAAGCTTTAAATTTTAAAATTTATAAATTTAAATACTAAATTTTAAAAATTTAATTATTAAAACTTTTAAATTATAAATTTAAAAATTTAAATACTAAATTTTAAAAATTTATTTATTAAAATTTTAAATTTTAAAATTTAAAAATTTAAATACTAAATTTTAAAAATTTAATTATTAAAACTTTAAATTTTAAAATTTAAAAATTTAAATACTAAATTTTAAAAATTTAATTTTAAAACTTTAAATTTTAAAATTTAAAAATTTAAATACCAAATTTTAAAAATTTAATAATTAAAACTTTAAAATTAAAAATTTATAAATTTAAATACTAAATTTTAAAAATTTATTTATTAAAATTTTAAATTTTAAAATTTAAAAATTTAAATATTAAATTTTAGAAATTTAATTATTAAAACTTTAAATTTTAAAATTTAAAAATTTAAATACTAAATTTAAAAAATTTAATTATTAAAACTTTAAATTTTAAAATTTAAAAATTTAAAAATTTAAATACTAAATTTTTAAAATTTAATTATTAAAACTAAATTTTAAAATTTAAAAATTTAAATACTAAATTTTAAAAATTTAATTATTAAAACATTAAATTTAAAAATTTAAATACTAAATTTTAAAAATTTATTTATTAATATTTTAAATTTTAAAATTTAAAAATTTAAATACTAAATTTTAAAAATTTAATTATTAAAATTTTAAATTTTAAAATTTAAATGTTTAAATACAAAATTCTAAAAATTTAATTATTAAAACTTTTAATTTTAAAATTTAGAAATTTAAATACTAAATTTTAAAAATTTAATTATTAAAACTTTAAATTTTAAAATTTAAATGTTTAAATAATAAATTCTAAAAATTTAATTATTAAAGCTTTAAATTTTAAAATTTATAAATTTTAATACTAAATTTTAAAAATTTAATTATTAAAACTTTAAAATTAAAAATTTAAAAATTTAAATACTAAATTTTAAAAATTTAATTATTAAAACTTTAAATTTAAAAATTTAAATACTAAATTTTAAAAATTTAATTATTAAAACTTTAAATTTTAAAATTTTAAAATTTAAATTTTAAAATTTAAAAATTTAGATTTTAAAATTTAAAAATTTAAATACTAAATTTTAAAAATTTAATTATTAAAACTTTAAATTTAAAAATTTGAATGTTTAAATACTAAATTCTAAAAATTTAATTATTAAAGTTTTAAATTTTAAAATTTATAAATATAAATACTAAATTTTAAAAATTTAATTATTAACACTTTGAAATTAAAAATTTAAATATTTAAATACTAAATTTAAAAAATTTATTTATTAAAATTTTAAATTTTAAAATTTAAAAATTTAAATACTAAATTTTAAAAATTTATTTATTAAAATTATAAATTTCAAAATTTATAAATTTAAATACTAAATTTTAAAAATTTAATTATTATAACTTTAAATTTTAAAATTTAAAAATTTAAATTCTAAATTTTAAAAATTTAATTATTAAAACATTAAATTTTAAAATTTAAATGTTTAAATACTAAATTCTAAAAATTTAATTATTAAAGCTTTAAATTTTAAAATTTAAAAATTTAAATACTAAATTTTAAAAATTTATTTATTAAAATTTTAAATTTCAAAATTTATAAATTTAAATACTAAATTTTGAAAAATTTAATTATTAAAACTTTAAATTTTAAAATTTAAATGTCTAAATACTAAATTCTAAAAATTTAATTATTAAAGCTTTAAATTTTAAAATTTAAAAATTTAAATACTAAATTTTAAAAATTTAATTATTAAAACTTTAAATTTTAAAATTTGAATGTTTAAATACTAAATTCTAAAAATTTAATTATTAAAGCTTTAAATTTTAAAATTTATAAATATAAATACTAAATTTTAAAAATTTAATTATTAACACTTTGAAATTAATAATTTAAAAATTTAAATACTAAATTTTAAAAATTTATTTATTAAAATTTTAAATTTTAAAATTTAAAAATTTAAATACTAAGTTTTAAAAATTTATTTATTGAAATTATAAATTTCAAAATTTATAAATTTTAATACTAAATTTTAAAAATTTAATTATTAAAACTTTAAATTTTAAAATTAAAAATTTAAATACTAAATTTTAAAAATTTAATTATTAAAACATTAAATTTTAAAATTTAAATGTTTAAATACTAAATTCCAAAAATTTAATTATTAAAGCTTTAAATTTTAAAATTTAAAAATTTAAATACTAAATTTTAAAAATTTAATTATTAAAACTTTAAAATTAAAAATTTAAAAATTTAAATACTAAATTTTAAAAATTTATTTATTAAAATTTTAAATTTCAAAATTTATAAATTTAAATACTAAATTTTGAAAAATTTAATTATTAAAACTTTAAATTTTAAAATTTAAATTTTAAAATATAAAAATTTAAATACCAAATTTTAAAAATTTGATTATTAAAACTTTTAATTTTAAAATTTAAAAATTTAAATACTAAATTTTAAAAATTTAATTATTAACACTTTGAAATTAAAAATTTAAATATTTAAATACTAAATTTTAAAAATTTATTTATTAAAATTTTAAATTTTAAAATTTAAAAATTTAAATACCAAATTTTAAAAATTTATTTATTAAAATTATAAATTTCAAAATTTATAAATTTAAATACTAAATTTTAAAAATTTAATTATTAAAACTTTAAATTTTAAAATTTAAAAATTTAAATACTAAATTTTAAAAATTTAATGATTAAAACATTAAATTTTAAAATTTAAATGTTTAAATACTAAATTCTAAAAATTTAATTATTAAAGCTTTAAATTTTAAAATTTAAAAATTTAAATACTAAATTTTATAAATTTAATTATTAAAACTTTAAAATTAAAAATTTAAAAATTTAAATACTAAATTTTAAAAATTTATTTATTAAAATTTTAAATTTCAAAATTTAGAAATTTAAATACTGAATTTTAAAAATTTAATTATTAAAACTTTAAATTTTAAAATTTAAAAATTTAAATACTAAATTTTAAAAATTTAATTATTAAAACTTTAAATTTAAAAATTTAAATAATAAATTTTAAAAATTTAATTATTAAAACTTTAAGTTTTAAAATTTTAAAATTTAAATTTTAAAATTTAAAAATTTAAATTTTAAAATTTAAAAATTTAAATACTAAATTTTAAAAATTTAATTATTAAAACTTTAAATTTAAAAATTTAAATACTAAATTTTAAAAATTTAATTATTAAAACTTTTAATTTTAAAATTTAAAAATTTAAATACTAAATTTTAAAAATTTAATTATTAAAACTTTAAATTTTAAAATTTAAATGTTTAAATACTAATTTCCAAAAATTTAATTATTAAAGCTATAAATTTTAAAATTTATAAATTTAAATACTAAATTTTAAAAATTTAATTATTAAAACTTTAAAATTAAAAATTTAAAAATTTAAATACTAAATTTTAAAAATTTATTTATTAAAATTTTAAATTTTAAAATTTAAAAATTTAAATACTAAATTTTAAAAATTTAATAATTAAAATTTTAAATTTTAAAATTTAAATGTTTAAATACTAAATTCTAAAAATTTAATTATTAAAGATTTAAATTTTAAAATTTATAAATTTAAATACTAAATTTTAAAAATTTAATTATTAAAACTTTAAATTTTTAAATTTAAAAATTTAAATACTAAATTTTAAAAATTTAATTTTAAAACTTTAAATTTTAAAATTTAAAAATTTAAATAATGAATTTTAAAATTTAAAAATTTAAATACTAAATTTTAAAAATTTAATTATTAAAACTTTTAATTTTAAAATTTAAAAATTTAAATACTAAAATTTAAAAATTTAATTATTAAAACTTTAAATTTTAAAATTTAAATGTTTAAATACTAAATTCTAAAAATTTAATTATTAAAGCTTTAAATTTTAAAATTTATAAATTTAAATACTAAATTTTAAAAATTTAATTATTAAAACTTTAAAATTAAAAATTTAAAAATTCAAATACTAAATTTTAAATATTTATTTATTAAAATTTTAAATTTTAAAATTTAAAACTTTAAATTCTAAATTTTAAAAATTTAATTATTAAAACTTTAAATTTTAAAATTTAAAAATTTAAATACTAAATTCTAAAAATTTAATTATTAAAGCTTTAAATTTTAAAATTTATAAATTTAAATACTAAATTTTAAAAATTTAATTATTAAAACTTTAAAATTAAAAATTTATAAATTTAAATACTAAATTTTAAAAATTTAATTATTAAAACTTTAAAATTAAAAATTTAAAAATTTAAATACTAAATTTTAAAAATTTATTTATTAAAATTTTAAATTTTAAAATTTAAAAATTTAAATACTAAATTTTAAAAATTTAATAATTAAAACTTTAAAATTAAAAATTTAAAAATTTAAATACTAAATTTTAAAAATTTATTTATTAAAATTTTAAAATTTAAAATTTTAAAATTTAAAATTTAAAAATTTAAATACTAAATTTTAAAAATTTAATTATTAAAATTTTAAATTTTAAAATTTAAATGTTTAAATACTAAATTCTAAAAATTTAATTATTAAAACTTTTAATTTTAAAATTTAAAAATTTAAATACTAAATTTTAAAAATTTAATTATTAAAACTTTAAAATTAAAAACTTAAAAATTTAAATACTAAATTTTAAAAATTTATTTATTAAAATTTTAAATTTCAAAATTTAGAAATTTAAATACTAAATTTTAAAAATTTAATTATTAAAACTTTAAATTTTAAAATTTAAAAATTTAAATACTAAATTTTAAAAATTTAATTATTAAAACTTTAAATTTAAAAATTTAAATAATAAATTTTAAAAATTTAATTATTAAAACTTTAAGTTTTAAAATTTTAAAATTTAAATTTTAAAATTTAAAAATTTAAATTTTAAAATTTAAAAATTTAAATACTAAATTTTAAAAATTTAATTATTAAAACTTTAAATTTAAAAATTTAAATACTAAATTTTAAAAATTTAATTATTAAAACTTTTAATTTTAAAATTTAAAAATTTAAATACTAAATTTTAAAAATTTAATTATTAAAACTTTAAATTTTAAAATTTAAATGTTTAAATACTAATTTCCAAAAATTTAATTATTAAAGCTATAAATTTTAAAATTTATAAATTTAAATACTAAATTTTAAAAATTTAATTATTAAAACTTTAAAATTAAAAATTTAAAAATTTAAATACTAAATTTTAAAAATTTATTTATTAAAATTTTAAATTTTAAAATTTAAAAATTTAAATACTAAATTTTAAAAATTTAATTATTAAAATTTTAAATTTTAAAATTTAAATGTTTAAATACTAAATTCTAAAAATTTAATTATTAAAGATTTAAATTTTAAAATTTATAAATTTAAATACTAAATTTTAGAGATTTAATTATTAAAACTTTAAATTTTTAAATTTAAAAATTTAAATACTAAATTTTAAAAATTTAATTTTAAAACTTTAAAATTTAAAATTTAAAAATTTAAATAATAAATTTTAAAATTTAAAAATTTAAATACTAAATTTTAAAAATTTAATTATTAAAACTTTTAATTTTAAAATTTAAAAATTTAAATACTAAAATTTAAAAATTTAATTATTAAAACTTTAAATTTTAAAATTTAAATGTTTAAATACTAAATTCTAAAAATTTAATTATTAAAGATTTAAATTTTAAAATTTATAAATTTAAATACTAAATTTTAAAAATTTAATTATTAAAACTTTAAAATTAAAAATTTAAAAATTCAAATACTAAATTTTAAAAATTTATTTATTAAAATTTTAATTTAAAAATTTAAATACTAAATTTTAAAAATTTAATTATTAAAACTTTAAATTTTAAAATTTAAAAATTTAAATACTAAATTCCAAAAATTTAATTATTAAAGCTTTAAATTTTAAAATTTATAAATTTAAATACTAAATTTTAAAAATTTAATTATTAAAACTTTAAAATTAAAAATTTATAAATTTAAATACTAAATTTTAAAAATTTAATTATTAAAACTTTAAAATTAAAAATTTAAAAATTTAAATACTAAATTTTAAAAATTTATTTATTAAAATTTTAAATTTTGAAATTTAAAAATTTAAATACTAAATTTTAAAAATTTAATTATTAAAACTTTAAATTTTAAAATTTAAAAATTTAAATACTAAATTTTAAAAATTTAATTTTAAAACTTTAAATTTTAAAATTTAAAAATTTAAATACTAAATTTTAAAAATTTAATAATTAAAACTTTAAAATTAAAAATTTAAAAATTTAAATACTAAATTTTAAAAATTTATTTATTAAAATTTTAAAATTTAAAATTTTAAAATTTAAAATTTAAAAATTTAAATACTAAATTTTAAAAATTTAATTATTAAAACTTTAAATTTTAAAATTTAAAAATTTAAATACTAAATTTTAAAAATTTAATTTTAAAACTTTAAATTTTAAAATTTAAAAATTTAAATACTAAATTTTAAAAATTTAATAATTAAAACTTTAAAATTAAAAATTTAAAAATTTAAATACTAAATTTTAAAAATTTATTTATTAAAATTTTAAAATTTAAAATTTTAAAATTTAAAATTTAAAAATTTAAATACTAAATTTTAAAAATTTAATTATTAAAATTTTAAATTTTAAAATTTAAATGTTTAAATACTAAATTCTAAAAATTTAATTATTAAAACTTTTAATTTTAAAATTTAAAAATTTAAATACTAAATTTTAAAAATTTAATTATTAAAACTTAAAAATTTAAATACTAAATTTTAAAAATTTATTTATTAAAATTTTAAATTTCAAAATTTAGAAATTTAAATACTAAATTTTAAAAATTTAATTATTAAAACTTTAAATTTTAAAATTTAAAAATTTAAATACTAAATTTTAAAAATTTAATTATTAAAACTTTAAATTTAAAAATTTAAATAATAAATTTTAAAAATTTAATTATTAAAACTTTAAATTTAAAAATTTAATTACTAAATTTTAAAAATTTAATTATTAAAACTTTAAATTTAAAAATTTAATTACTAAATTTTAAAAATTTAATTATTAAAACTTTTAATTTTAAAATTTAAATGTTTAAATACTAATTTCCAAAAATTTAATTATTAAAGCTATAAATTTTAAAATTTATAAATTTAAATACTAAATTTTAAAAATTTAATTATTAAAACTTTAAAATTAAAAATTTAAAAATTTAAATACTAAATTTTAAAAATTTATTTATTAAAATTTTAAATTTTAATATTTAAAAATTTAAATACTAAATTTTAAAAATTTAATTATTAAAATTTTAAATTTTAAAATTTAAATGTTTAAATACTAAATTCTAAAAATTTAATTATTAAAGATTTAAATTTTAAAATTTATAAATTTAAATACTAAATTTTAGAGATTTAATTATTAAAACTTTAAATTTTTAAATTTAAAAATTTAAATACTAAATTTTAAAAATTTAATTTTAAAACTTTAAAATTTAAAATTTAAAAATTTAAATAATAAATTTTAAAATTTAAAAATTTAAATACTAAATTTTAAAAATTTAATTATTAAAACTTTTAATTTTAAAATTTAAAAATTTAAATACTAAAATTTTAAAATTTAATTATTAAAACTTTAAATTTTAAAATTTAAATGTTTAAATACTAAATTCTAAAAATTTAATTATTAAAGCTTTAAATTTTAAAATTTATAAATTTAAATACTAAATTTTAAAAATTTAATTATTAAAACTTTAAAATTAAAAATTTAAAAATTCAAATACTAAATTTTAAAAATTTAATTTTAAAACTTTAAATTTTAAAATTTAAAAATTTAAATAATAAATTTTAAAATTTAAAAATTTAAATACTAAATTTTAAAAATTTAATTATTAAAACTTTTAATTTTAAAATTTAAAAATTTAAATACTAAAATTTAAAAATTTAATTATTAAAACTTTAAATTTTAAAATTTAAATGTTTAAATACTAAATTCTAAAAATTTAATTATTAAAGATTTAAATTTTAAAATTTATAAATTTAAATACTAAATTTTAAAAATTTAATTATTAAAACTTTAAAATTAAAAATTTAAAAATTCAAATACTAAATTTTAAAAATTTATTTATTAAAATTTTAATTTAAAAATTTAAATACTAAATTTTAAAAATTTAATTATTAAAACTTTAAATTTTAAAATTTAAAAATTTAAATACTAAATTCCAAAAATTTAATTATTAAAGCTTTAAATTTTAAAATTTATAAATTTAAATACTAAATTTTAAAAATTTAATTATTAAAACTTTAAAATTAAAAATTTATAAATTTAAATACTAAATTTTAAAAATTTAATTATTAAAACTTTAAAATTAAAAATTTAAAAATTTAAATACTAAATTTTAAAAATTTATTTATTAAAATTTTAAATTTTGAAATTTAAATATTTAAATACTAAATTTTAAAAATTTAATTATTAAAACTTTAAATTTTAAAATTTAAAAATTTAAATACTAAATTTTAAAAATTTAATTTTAAAACTTTAAATTTTAAAATTTAAAAATTTAAATACTAAATTTTAAAAATTTAATAATTAAAACTTTTAAATTAAAAATTTAAAAATTTAAATACTAAATTTTAAAAATTTATTTATTAAAATTTTAAAATTTAAAATTTTAAAATTTAAAATTTAAAAATTTAAATACTAAATTTTAAAAATTTAATTATTAAAACTTTAAATTTTAAAATTTAAAAATTTAAATACTAAATTTTAAAAATTTAATTTTAAAACTTTAAATTTTAAAATTTAAAAATTTAAATACTAAATTTTAAAAATTTAATAATTAAAACTTTAAAATTAAAAATTTAAAAATTTAAATACTAAATTTTAAAAATTTATTTATTAAAATTTTAAAATTTAAAATTTTAAAATTTAAAATTTAAAAATTTAAATACTAAATTTTAAAAATTTAATTATTAAAATTTTAAATTTTAAAATTTAAATGTTTAAATACTAAATTCTAAAAATTTAATTATTAAAACTTTTAATTTTAAAATTTAAAAATTTAAATACTAAATTTTAAAAATTTAATTATTAAAACTTAAAAATTTAAATACTAAATTTTAAAAATTTATTTATTAAAATTTTAAATTTCAAAATTTAGAAATTTAAATACTAAATTTTAAAAATTTAATTATTAAAACTTTAAATTTTAAAATTTAAAAATTTAAATACTAAATTTTAAAAATTTAATTATTAAAACTTTAAATTTAAAAATTTAAATAATAAATTTTAAAAATTTAATTATTAAAACTTTAAATTTAAAAATTTAATTACTAAATTTTAAAAATTTAATTATTAAAACTTTAAATTTAAAAATTTAATTACTAAATTTTAAAAATTTAATTATTAAAACTTTTAATTTTAAAATTTAAATGTTTAAATACTAATTTCCAAAAATTTAATTATTAAAGCTATAAATTTTAAAATTTATAAATTTAAATACTAAATTTTAAAAATTTAATTATTAAAACTTTAAAATTAAAAATTTAAAAATTTAAATACTAAATTTTAAAAATTTATTTATTAAAATTTTAAATTTTAATATTTAAAAATTTAAATACTAAATTTTAAAAATTTAATTATTAAAATTTTAAATTTTAAAATTTAAATGTTTAAATACTAAATTCTAAAAATTTAATTATTAAAGATTTAAATTTTAAAATTTATAAATTTAAATACTAAATTTTAGAGATTTAATTATTAAAACTTTAAATTTTTAAATTTAAAAATTTAAATACTAAATTTTAAAAATTTAATTTTAAAACTTTAAAATTTAAAATTTAAAAATTTAAATAATAAATTTTAAAATTTAAAAATTTAAATACTAAATTTTAAAAATTTAATTATTAAAACTTTTAATTTTAAAATTTAAAAATTTAAATACTAAAATTTTAAAATTTAATTATTAAAACTTTAAATTTTAAAATTTAAATGTTTAAATACTAAATTCTAAAAATTTAATTATTAAAGCTTTAAATTTTAAAATTTATAAATTTAAATACTAAATTTTAAAAATTTAATAATTAAAATTTTAAATTTTAAAATTTAAATGTTTAAATACTAAATTCTAAAAATTTAATTATTAAAGATTTAAATTTTAAAATTTATAAATTTAAATACTAAATTTTAAAAATTTAATTATTAAAACTTTAAATTTTTAAATTTAAAAATTTAAATACTAAATTTTAAAAATTTAATTTTAAAACTTTAAATTTTAAAATTTAAAAATTTAAATAATGAATTTTAAAATTTAAAAATTTAAATACTAAATTTTAAAAATTTAATTATTAAAACTTTTAATTTTAAAATTTAAAAATTTAAATACTAAAATTTAAAAATTTAATTATTAAAACTTTAAATTTTAAAATTTAAATGTTTAAATACTAAATTCTAAAAATTTAATTATTAAAGCTTTAAATTTTAAAATTTATAAATTTAAATACTAAATTTTAAAAATTTAATTATTAAAACTTTAAAATTAAAAATTTAAAAATTCAAATACTAAATTTTAAATATTTATTTATTAAAATTTTAAATTTTAAAATTTAAAAATTTAAATTCTAAATTTTAAAAATTTAATTATTAAAACTTTAAATTTTAAAATTTAAAAATTTAAATACTAAATTCTAAAAATTTAATTATTAAAGCTTTAAATTTTAAAATTTATAAATTTAAATACTAAATTTTAAAAATTTAATTATTAAAACTTTAAAATTAAAAATTTATAAATTTAAATACTAAATTTTAAAAATTTAATTATTAAAACTTTAAAATTAAAAATTTAAAAATTTAAATACTAAATTTTAAAAATTTATTTATTAAAATTTTAAATTTTAAAATTTAAAAATTTAAATACTAAATTTTAAAAATTTAATAATTAAAACTTTAAAATTAAAAATTTAAAAATTTAAATACTAAATTTTAAAAATTTATTTATTAAAATTTTAAAATTTTAAATTTTAAAATTTAAAATTTAAAAATTTAAATACTAAATTTTAAAAATTTAATTATTAAAATTTTAAATTTTAAAATTTAAATGTTTAAATACTAAATTCTAAAAATTTAATTATTAAAACTTTTAATTTTAAAATTTAAAAATTTAAATACTAAATTTTAAAAATTTAATTATTAAAACTTTAAAATTAAAAACTTAAAAATTTAAATACTAAATTTTAAAAATTTATTTATTAAAATTTTAAATTTCAAAATTTAGAAATTTAAATACTAAATTTTAAAAATTTAATTATTAAAACTTTAAATTTTAAAATTTAAAAATTTAAATACTAAATTTTAAAAATTTAATTATTAAAACTTTAAATTTAAAAATTTAAATAATAAATTTTAAAAATTTAATTATTAAAACTTTAAGTTTTAAAATTTTAAAATTTAAATTTTAAAATTTAAAAATTTAAATTTTAAAATTTAAAAATTTAAATACTAAATTTTAAAAATTTAATTATTAAAACTTTAAATTTAAAAATTTAAATACTAAATTTTAAAAATTTAATTATTAAAACTTTAAATTTTAAAATTTAAATGTTTAAATACTAATTTCCAAAAATTTAATTATTAAAGCTATAAATTTTAAAATTTATAAATTTAAATACTAAATTTTAAAAATTTAATTATTAAAACTTTAAAATTAAAAATTTAAAAATTTAAATACTAAATTTTAAAAATTTATTTATTAAAATTTTAAATTTTAAAATTTAAAAATTTAAATACTAAATTTTAAAAATTTAATTATTAAAATTTTAAATTTTAAAATTTAAATGTTTAAATACTAAATTCTAAAAATTTAATTATTAAAGATTTAAATTTTAAAATTTATAAATTTAAATACTAAATTTTAGAGATTTAATTATTAAAACTTTAAATTTTTAAATTTAAAAATTTAAATACTAAATTTTAAAAATTTAATTTTAAAACTTTAAAATTTAAAATTTAAAAATTTAAATAATAAATTTTAAAATTTAAAAATTTAAATACTAAATTTTAAAAATTTAATTATTAAAACTTTTAATTTTAAAATTTAAAAATTTAAATACTAAAATTTAAAAATTTAATTATTAAAACTTTAAATTTTAAAATTTAAATGTTTAAATACTAAATTCTAAAAATTTAATTATTAAAGATTTAAATTTTAAAATTTATAAATTTAAATACTAAATTTTAAAAATTTAATTATTAAAACTTTAAAATTAAAAATTTAAAAATTCAAATACTAAATTTTAAAAATTTATTTATTAAAATTTTAATTTAAAAATTTAAATACTAAATTTTAAAAATTTAATTATTAAAACTTTAAATTTTAAAATTTAAAAATTTAAATACTAAATTCCAAAAATTTAATTATTAAAGCTTTAAATTTTAAAATTTATAAATTTAAATACTAAATTTTAAAAATTTAATTATTAAAACTTTAAAATTAAAAATTTATAAATTTAAATACTAAATTTTAAAAATTTAATTATTAAAACTTTAAAATTAAAAATTTAAAAATTTAAATACTAAATTTTAAAAATTTATTTATTAAAATTTTAAATTTTGAAATTTAAAAATTTAAATACTAAATTTTAAAAATTTAATTATTAAAACTTTAAATTTTAAAATTTAAAAATTTAAATACTAAATTTTAAAAATTTAATTTTAAAACTTTAAATTTTAAAATTTAAAAATTTAAATACTAAATTTTAAAAATTTAATAATTAAAACTTTAAAATTAAAAATTTAAAAATTTAAATACTAAATTTTAAAAATTTATTTATTAAAATTTTAAAATTTAAAATTTTAAAATTTAAAATTTAAAAATTTAAATACTAAATTTTAAAAATTTAATTATTAAAACTTTAAATTTTAAAATTTAAAAATTTAAATACTAAATTTTAAAAATTTAATTTTAAAACTTTAAATTTTAAAATTTAAAAATTTAAATACTAAATTTTAAAAATTTAATAATTAAAACTTTAAAATTAAAAATTTAAAAATTTAAATACTAAATTTTAAAAATTTATTTATTAAAATTTTAAAATTTAAAATTTTAAAATTTAAAATTTAAAAATTTAAATACTAAATTTTAAAAATTTAATTATTAAAATTTTAAATTTTAAAATTTAAATGTTTAAATACTAAATTCTAAAAATTTAATTATTAAAACTTTTAATTTTAAAATTTAAAAATTTAAATACTAAATTTTAAAAATTTAATTATTAAAACTTAAAAATTTAAATACTAAATTTTAAAAATTTATTTATTAAAATTTTAAATTTCACAATTTAGAAATTTAAATACTAAATTTTAAAAATTTAATTATTAAAACTTTAAATTTTAAAATTTAAAAATTTAAATACTAAATTTTAAAAATTTAATTATTAAAACTTTAAATTTAAAAATTTAAATAATAAATTTTAAAAATTTAATTATTAAAACTTTAAATTTAAAAATTTAATTACTAAATTTTAAAAATTTAATTATTAAAACTTTAAATTTAAAAATTTAATTACTAAATTTTAAAAATTTAATTATTAAAACTTTTAATTTTAAAATTTAAATGTTTAAATACTAATTTCCAAAAATTTAATTATTAAAGCTATAAATTTTAAAATTTATAAATTTAAATACTAAATTTTAAAAATTTAATTATTAAAACTTTAAAATTAAAAATTTAAAAATTTAAATACTAAATTTTAAAAATTTATTTATTAAAATTTTAAATTTTAATATTTAAAAATTTAAATACTAAATTTTAAAAATTTAATTATTAAAATTTTAAATTTTAAAATTTAAATGTTTAAATACTAAATTCTAAAAATTTAATTATTAAGGATTTAAATTTTAAAATTTATAAATTTAAATACTAAATTTTAGAGATTTAATTATTAAAACTTTAAATTTTTAAATTTAAAAATTTAAATACTAAATTTTAAAAATTTAATTTTAAAACTTTAAAATTTAAAATTTAAAAATTTAAATAATAAATTTTAAAATTTAAAAATTTAAATACTAAATTTTAAAAATTTAATTATTAAAACTTTTAATTTTAAAATTTAAAAATTTAAATACTAAAATTTTAAAATTTAATTATTAAAACTTTAAATTTTAAAATTTAAATGTTTAAATACTAAATTCTAAAAATTTAATTATTAAAGCTTTAAATTTTAAAATTTATAAATTTAAATACTAAATTTTAAAAATTTAATTATTAAAACTTTAAAATTAAAAATTTAAAAATTCAAATACTAAATTTTAAAAATTTATTTATTAAAATTTTAATTTAAAAATTTAAATACTAAATTTTAAAAATTTAATTATTAAAACTTAAAATTTTAAAATTTAAAAATTTAAATACTAAATTCTAAAAATTTAATTATTAAAGCTTTAAATTTTAAAATTTATAAATTTAAATACTAAATTTTAAAAATTTAATTATTAAAACTTTAAAATTAAAAATTTATAAATTTAAATACTAAATTTTAAAAATTTAATTATTAAAACTTTAAAATTAAAAATTTAAAAATTTAAATACTAAATTTTAAAAATTTATTTATTAAAATTTTAAATTTTAAAATTTAAAAATTTAAATACTAAATTTTAAAAATTTAATTATTAAAACTTTAAATTTTAAAATTTAAAAATTTAAATACTAAATTTTAAAAATTTAATTTTAAAACTTTAAATTTTAAAATTTAAAAATTTAAATACTAAATTTTAAAAATTTAATAATTAAAACCTTAAAATTAAAAATTTAAAAATTTAAATACTAAATTTTAAAAATTTAATTATTAAAACTTTAAAATTAAAAATTTAAAAATTTAAATACTAAATTTTAAAAATTTATTTATTAAAATTTTAAAATTTAAAATTTTAAAATTTAAAATTTAAAAATTTAAATACTAAATTTTAAAAATTTAATTATTAAAATTTTAAATTTTAAAATTTAAATGTTTAAATACTAAATTCTAAAAATTTAATTATTAAAACTTTTAATTTTAAAATTTAAAAATTTAAATACTAAATTTTAAAAATTTAATTATTAAAACTTTAAAATTAAAAACTTAAAAATTTAAATACTAAATTTTAAAAATTTATTTATTAAAATTTTAAATTTCAAAATTTAGAAATTTAAATACTAAATTTTAAAAATTTAATTATTAAAACTTTAAATTTTAAAATTTAAAAATTTAAATACTAAATTTTAAAAATTTAATTATTAAAACTTTAAATTTAAAAATTTAAATAATAAATTTTAAAAATTTAATTATTAAAACTTTAAGTTTTAAAATTTTAAAATTTAAATTTTAAAATTTAAAAATTTAAATTTTAAAATTTAAAAATTTAAATACTAAATTTTAAAAATTTAATAATTAAAACTTTAAATTTAAAAATTTAATTACTAAATTTTAAAAATTTAATTATTAAAACTTTTAATTTTAAAATTTAAAAATTTAAAAACTAAATTTTAAAAATTTAATCATTAAAACTTTAAATTTTAAAATTTAAATGTTTAAATACTAATTTCCAAAAATTTAATTATTAAAGCTATAAATTTTAAAATTTATAAATTTAAATACTAAATTTTAAAAATTTAATTATTAAAACTTTAAAATTAAAAATTTAAAAATTTAAATACTAAATTTTAAAAATTTATTTATTAAAATTTTAAATTTTAAAATTTAAAAATTTAAATACTAAATTTTAAAAATTTAATTATTAAAATTTTAAATTTTAAAATTTAAATGTTTAAATACTAAATTCTAAAAATTTAATTATTAAAGATTTAAATTTTAAAATTTATAAATTTAAATACTAAATTTTAAAGATTTAATTATTAAAACTTTAAATCTTTAAATTTAAAAATTTAAATACTAAATTTTAAAAATTTAATTTTAAAACTTTAAATTTTAAAATTTAAAAATTTAAATAATAAATTTTAAAATTTAAAAATTTAAATACTAAATTTTAAAAATTTAATTATTAAAACTTTTAATTTTAAAATTTAAAAATTTAAATACTAAAATTTAAAAATTTAATTATTAAAACTTTAAATTTTAAAATTTAAATGTTTAAATACTAAATTCTAAAAATTTAATTATTAAAGCTTTAAATTTTGAAATTTATAAATTTAAATACTAAATTTTAAAAATTTAATTATTAAAACTTTAAAATTAAAAATTTATAAATTTAAATACTAAATTTTAAAAATTTAATTATTAAAACTTTAAAATTAAAAATTTAAAAATTTAAATACTAAATTTTAAAAATTTATTTATTAAAATTTTAAATTTTAAAATTTAAAAATTTAAATACTAAATTTTAAAAATTTAATAATTAAAACTTTAAAATTAAAAATTTAAAAATTTAAATACTAAATTTTAAAAATTTATTTATTAAAATTTTAAAATTTTAAATTTTAAAATTTAAAATTTAAAAATTTAAATACTAAATTTTAAAAATTTAATTATTAAAATTTTAAATTTTAAAATTTAAATGTTTAAATACTAAATTCTAAAAATTTAATTATTAAAACTTTTAATTTTAAAATTTAAAAATTTAAATACTAAATTTTAAAAATTTAATTATTAAAACTTTAAAATTAAAAACTTAAAAATTTAAATACTAAATTTTAAAAATTTATTTATTAAAATTTTAAATTTCAAAATTTAGAAATTTAAATACTAAATTTTAAAAATTTAATTATTAAAACTTTAAATTTTAAAATTTAAAAATTTAAATACTAAATTTTAAAAATTTAATTATTAAAACTTTAAATTTAAAAATTTAAATAATAAATTTTAAAAATTTAATTATTAAAACTTTAAGTTTTAAAATTTTAAAATTTAAATTTTAAAATTTAAAAATTTAAATTTTAAAATTTAAAAATTTAAATACTAAATTTTAAAAATTTAATTATTAAAACTTTAAATTTAAAAATTTAAATACTAAATTTTAAAAATTTAATTATTAAAACTTTTAATTTTAAAATTTAAAAATTTAAATACTAAATTTTAAAAATTTAATTATTAAAACTTTAAATTTTAAAATTTAAATGTTTAAATACTAATTTCCAAAAATTTAATTATTAAAGCTATAAATTTTAAAATTTATAAATTTAAATACTAAATTTTAAAAATTTAATTATTAAAACTTTAAAATTAAAAATTTAAAAATTTAAATACTAAATTTTAAAAATTTATTTATTAAAATTTTAAATTTTAAAATTTAAAAATTTAAATACTAAATTTTAAAAATTTAATTATTAAAATTTTAAATTTTAAAATTTAAATGTTTAAATACTAAATTCTAAAAATTTAATTATTAAAGATTTAAATTTTAAAATTTATAAATTTAAATACTAAATTTTAGAGATTTAATTATTAAAACTTTAAATTTTTAAATTTAAAAATTTAAATACTAAATTTTAAAAATTTAATTTTAAAACTTTAAAATTTAAAATTTAAAAATTTAAATAATAAATTTTAAAATTTAAAAATTTAAATACTAAATTTTAAAAATTTAATTATTAAAACTTTTAATTTTAAAATTTAAAAATTTAAATACTAAAATTTAAAAATTTAATTATTAAAACTTTAAATTTTAAAATTTAAATGTTTAAATACTAAATTCTAAAAATTTAATTATTAAAGATTTAAATTTTAAAATTTATAAATTTAAATACTAAATTTTAAAAATTTAATTATTAAAACTTTAAAATTAAAAATTTAAAAATTCAAATACTAAATTTTAAAAATTTATTTATTAAAATTTTAATTTAAAAATTTAAATACTAAATTTTAAAAATTTAATTATTAAAACTTTAAATTTTAAAATTTAGAAATTTAAATACTAAATTCCAAAAATTTAATTATTAAAGCTTTAAATTTTAAAATTTATAAATTTAAATACTAAATTTTAAAAATTTAATTATTAAAACTTTAAAATTAAAAATTTATAAATTTAAATACTAAATTTTAAAAATTTAATTATTAAAACTTTAAAATTAAAAATTTAAAAATTTAAATACTAAATTTTAAAAATTTATTTATTAAAATTTTAAATTTTGAAATTTAAAAATTTAAATACTAAATTTTAAAAATTTAATTATTAAAACTTTAAATTTTAAAATTTAAAAATTTAAATACTAAATTTTAAAAATTTAATTTTAAAACTTTAAATTTTAAAATTTAAAAATTTAAATACTAAATTTTAAAAATTTAATAATTAAAACTTTAAAATTAAAAATTTAAAAATTTAAATACTAAATTTTAAAAATTTATTTATTAAAATTTTAAAATTTAAAATTTTAAAATTTAAAATTTAAAAATTTAAATACTAAATTTTAAAAATTTAATTATTAAAACTTTAAATTTTAAAATTTAAAAATTTAAATACTAAATTTTAAAAATTTAATTTTAAAACTTTAAATTTTAAAATTTAAAAATTTAAATACTAAATTTTAAAAATTTAATAATTAAAACTTTAAAATTAAAAATTTAAAAATTTAAATACTAAATTTTAAAAATTTATTTATTAAAATTTTAAAATTTAAAATTTTAAAATTTAAAATTTAAAAATTTAAATACTAAATTTTAAAAATTTAATTATTAAAATTTTAAATTTTAAAATTTAAATGTTTAAATACTAAATTCTAAAAATTTAATTATTAAAACTTTTAATTTTAAAATTTAAAAATTTAAATACTAAATTTTAAAAATTTAATTATTAAAACTTAAAAATTTAAATACTAAATTTTAAAAATTTATTTATTAAAATTTTAAATTTCACAATTTAGAAATTTAAATACTAAATTTTAAAAATTTAATTATTAAAACTTTAAATTTTAAAATTTAAAAATTTAAATACTAAATTTTAAAAATTTAATTATTAAAACTTTAAATTTAAAAATTTAAATAATAAATTTTAAAAATTTAATTATTAAAACTTTAAATTTAAAAATTTAATTACTAAATTTTAAAAATTTAATTATTAAAACTTTAAATTTAAAAATTTAATTACTAAATTTTAAAAATTTAATTATTAAAACTTTTAATTTTAAAATTTAAATGTTTAAATACTAATTTCCAAAAATTTAATTATTAAAGCTATAAATTTTAAAATTTATAAATTTAAATACTAAATTTTAAAAATTTAATTATTAAAACTTTAAAATTAAAAATTTAAAAATTTAAATACTAAATTTTAAAAATTTATTTATTAAAATTTTAAATTTTAATATTTAAAAATTTAAATACTAAATTTTAAAAATTTAATTATTAAAATTTTAAATTTTAAAATTTAAATGTTTAAATACTAAATTCTAAAAATTTAATTATTAAGGATTTAAATTTTAAAATTTATAAATTTAAATACTAAATTTTAGAGATTTAATTATTAAAACTTTAAATTTTTAAATTTAAAAATTTAAATACTAAATTTTAAAAATTTAATTTTAAAACTTTAAAATTTAAAATTTAAAAATTTAAATAATAAATTTTAAAATTTAAAAATTTAAATACTAAATTTTAAAAATTTAATTATTAAAACTTTTAATTTTAAAATTTAAAAATTTAAATACTAAAATTTTAAAATTTAATTATTAAAACTTTAAATTTTAAAATTTAAATGTTTAAATACTAAATTCTAAAAATTTAATTATTAAAGCTTTAAATTTTAAAATTTATAAATTTAAATACTAAATTTTAAAAATTTAATTATTAAAACTTTAAAATTAAAAATTTAAAAATTCAAATACTAAATTTTAAAAATTTATTTATTAAAATTTTAATTTAAAAATTTAAATACTAAATTTTAAAAATTTAATTATTAAAACTTAAAATTTTAAAATTTAAAAATTTAAATACTAAATTCTAAAAATTTAATTATTAAAGCTTTAAATTTTAAAATTTATAAATTTAAATACTAAATTTTAAAAATTTAATTATTAAAACTTTAAAATTAAAAATTTATAAATTTAAATACTAAATTTTAAAAATTTAATTATTAAAACTTTAAAATTAAAAATTTAAAAATTTAAATACTAAATTTTAAAAATTTATTTATTAAAATTTTAAATTTTAAAATTTAAAAATTTAAATACTAAATTTTAAAAATTTAATTATTAAAACTTTAAATTTTAAAATTTAAAAATTTAAATACTAAATTTTAAAAATTTAATTTTAAAACTTTAAATTTTAAAATTTAAAAATTTAAATACTAAATTTTAAAAATTTAATAATTAAAACCTTAAAATTAAAAATTTAAAAATTTAAATACTAAATTTTAAAAATTTAATTATTAAAACTTTAAAATTAAAAATTTAAAAATTTAAATACTAAATTTTAAAAATTTATTTATTAAAATTTTAAAATTTAAAATTTTAAAATTTAAAATTTAAAAATTTAAATACTAAATTTTAAAAATTTAATTATTAAAATTTTAAATTTTAAAATTTAAATGTTTAAATACTAAATTCTAAAAATTTAATTATTAAAACTTTTAATTTTAAAATTTAAAAATTTAAATACTAAATTTTAAAAATTTAATTATTAAAACTTTAAAATTAAAAACTTAAAAATTTAAATACTAAATTTTAAAAATTTATTTATTAAAATTTTAAATTTCAAAATTTAGAAATTTAAATACTAAATTTTAAAAATTTAATTATTAAAACTTTAAATTTTAAAATTTAAAAATTTAAATACTAAATTTTAAAAATTTAATTATTAAAACTTTAAATTTAAAAATTTAAATAATAAATTTTAAAAATTTAATTATTAAAACTTTAAGTTTTAAAATTTTAAAATTTAAATTTTAAAATTTAAAAATTTAAATTTTAAAATTTAAAAATTTAAATACTAAATTTTAAAAATTTAATAATTAAAACTTTAAATTTAAAAATTTAATTACTAAATTTTAAAAATTTAATTATTAAAACTTTTAATTTTAAAATTTAAAAATTTAAAAACTAAATTTTAAAAATTTAATCATTAAAACTTTAAATTTTAAAATTTAAATGTTTAAATACTAATTTCCAAAAATTTAATTATTAAAGCTATAAATTTTAAAATTTATAAATTTAAATACTAAATTTTAAAAATTTAATTATTAAAACTTTAAAATTAAAAATTTAAAAATTTAAATACTAAATTTTAAAAATTTATTTATTAAAATTTTAAATTTTAAAATTTAAAAATTTAAATACTAAATTTTAAAAATTTAATTATTAAAATTTTAAATTTTAAAATTTAAATGTTTAAATACTAAATTCTAAAAATTTAATTATTAAAGATTTAAATTTTAAAATTTATAAATTTAAATACTAAATTTTAAAGATTTAATTATTAAAACTTTAAATCTTTAAATTTAAAAATTTAAATACTAAATTTTAAAAATTTAATTTTAAAACTTTAAATTTTAAAATTTAAAAATTTAAATAATAAATTTTAAAATTTAAAAATTTAAATACTAAATTTTAAAAATTTAATTATTAAAACTTTTAATTTTAAAATTTAAAAATTTAAATACTAAAATTTAAAAATTTAATTATTAAAACTTTAAATTTTAAAATTTAAATGTTTAAATACTAAATTCTAAAAATTTAATTATTAAAGCTTTAAATTTTGAAATTTATAAATTTAAATACTAAATTTTAAAAATTTAATTATTAAAACTTTAAAATTAAAAATTTAAAAATTCAAATACTAAATTTTAAACATTTATTTATTAAAATTTTAAATTTTAAATTTTAAAAATTTAAATACTAAATTTTAAAAATTTAATTATTAAAACTTTAAATTTAAAAATTTAATTACTAAATTTTAAAAATTTAATTATTAAAACTTTTAATTTTAAAATTTAAATGTTTAAATACTAATTTCCAAAAATTTAATTATTAAAGCTATAAATTTTAAAATTTATAAATTTAAATACTAAATTTTAAAAATTTAATTATTAAAACTTTAAAATTAAAAATTTAAAAATTTAAATACTAAATTTTAAAAATTTATTTATTAAAATTTTAAAATTTAAAATTTTAAAATTTAAAATTTAAAAATTTAAATACTAAATTTTAAAAATTTAATTATTAAAATTTTAAATTTTAAAATTTAAATGTTTAAATACTAAATTCTAAAAATTTAATTATTAAAACTTTTAATTTTAAAATTTAAAAATTTAAATACTAAATTTTAAAAATTTAATTATTAAAACTTTAAAATTAAAAACTTAAAAATTTAAATACTAAATTTTAAAAATTTATTTATTAAAATTTTAAATTTCAAAATTTAGAAATTTAAATACTAAATTTTAAAAATTTAATTATTAAAACTTTAAATTTTAAAATTTAAAAATTTAAATACTAAATTTTAAAAATTTAATTATTAAAACTTTAAATTTAAAAATTTAAATAATAAATTTTAAAAATTTAATTATTAAAACTTTAAGTTTTAAAATTTTAAAATTTAAATTTTAAAATTTAAAAATTTAAATTTTAAAATTTAAAAATTTAAATACTAAATTTTAAAAATTTAATAATTAAAACTTTAAATTTAAAAATTTAATTACTAAATTTTAAAAATTTAATTATTAAAACTTTTAATTTTAAAATTTAAAAATTTAAAAACTAAATTTTAAAAATTTAATCATTAAAACTTTAAATTTTAAAATTTAAATGTTTAAATACTAATTTCCAAAAATTTAATTATTAAAGCTATAAATTTTAAAATTTATAAATTTAAATACTAAATTTTAAAAATTTAATTATTAAAACTTTAAAATTAAAAATTTAAAAATTTAAATACTAAATTTTAAAAATTTATTTATTAAAATTTTAAATTTTAAAATTTAAAAATTTAAATACTAAATTTTAAAAATTTAATTATTAAAACTTTAAATTTAAAAATTTAAATACTAAATTTTAAAAATTTAATTATTAAAACTTTTAATTTTAAAATTTAAAAATTTAAATACTAAATTTTAAAAATTTAATTATTAAAACTTTAAATTTTAAAATTTAAATGTTTAAATACTAATTTCCAAAAATTTAATTATTAAAGCTATAAATTTTAAAATTTATAAATTTAAATACTAAATTTTAAAAATTTAATTATTAAAACTTTAAAATTAAAAATTTAAAAATTTAAATACTAAATTTTAAAAATTTATTTATTAAAATTTTAAATTTCAAAATTTAGAATTTTAAATACTAAATTTTAAAAATTTAATTATTAAAACTTTAAATTTTAAAATTTAAATGTTTAAATAATAAATTCTAAAAATTTAATTATTAAAGCTTTAAATTTTAAAATTTATAAATTTTAATACTAAATTTTAAAAATTTAATTATTAAAACTTTAAAATTAAAAATTTAAAAATTTATATACTAAATTTTAAAAATTTATTTATTAAAATTTTAAATTTCAAAATTTAGAAATTTAAATACTAAATTTTAAAAATTTAATTATTAAAACTTTAAATTTTAAAATTTAAATGTCTAAATACTAAATTCTAAAAATTTAATTATTAAAACTTTAAATTTTAAAATTTGAAAATTTAAATACTAAATTTAAAAAATTTAATTATTAAAACTTTAAATTTTAAAATTTAAAAATTTAAAAATTTAAATACTAAATTTTTAAAATTTAATTATTAAAACTAAATTTTAAAATTTAAAAATTTAAATACTAAATTTTAAAAATTTATTTATTAAAATTTTAAATTTCAAAATTTATAAATTTAAATACTAAATTTTGAAAAATTTAATTATTAAAACTTTAAATTTTAAAATTTTAAAATTTAAATTTTAAAATTTAAAAATATAAATACTAAATTTTAAAAATTTAATTATTAAAACTTTAAATTTTAAAATTTAAATGTCTAACTACTAAATTCTAAAAATTTAATTATTAAAGCTTTAAATTTTAAAATTTATAAATTTAAATACTAAATTTTAAAAATTTAATTATTAAAACTTTAAAATTATAAATTTAAAAATTTAAATACTAAATTTTAAAAATTTATTTATTAAAATTTTAAATTTTAAAATTTAAAAATTTAAATACTAAATTTTAAAAATTTAATTATTAAAACTTTAAATTTTAAAATTTAAAAATTTAAATACTAAATTTTAAAAATTTATTTATTAAAATTTTAAATTTCAAAATTTATAAATTTAAATACTAAATTTTGAAAAATTTAATTATTAAAACTTTAAATTTTAAAATTTAAATGTCTAAATACTAAATTCTAAAAATTTAATTATTAAAGCTTTAAATTTTAAAATTTATAAATTTAAATACTAAATTTTAAAAATTTAATTATTAAAACTTTAAAATTAAAAATTTAAAAATTTAAATACTAAATTTTATAAATTTAATTATTAAAACTTTAAAATTAAAAATTTAAAAATTTAAAAACTAAATTTTAAAAATTTAATTTTAAAACTTTAAATTTTAAAATTTAAAAATTTAAAACTAAATTTTAAAAATTTAATAATTAAAACTTTAAAATTAAAAATTTAAAAATTTAAATACTAAATTTTAAAAATTTAATTATTAAAACTTTAAATTTTAAAATTTAAAAATTTAAATACTAAATTTAAAAAATTTAATTATTAAAACTTTAAATTTTAAATTTAAAAATTTAAAAATTTAAATACTAAATTTTTAAAATTTAATTATTAAAACTAAATTTTAAAATTTAAAAATTTAAATACTAAATTTTAAAAATTTAATTATTAAAACTTTAAATTTAAAAATTTAAATACTAAATTTTAAAAGTTTAATTATTAATATTTTAAATTTTAAAATTTAAAAATTTAAATACTAAATTTTAAAAATTTAATTATTAAAATTTTAAATTTTAAAATTTAAATGTTTAAATACTAAATTCTAAAAATTTAATTATTAAAACTTTTAATTTTAAAATTTAGAAATTTAAATACTAAATTTTAAAAATTTAATTATTAAAACTTTAAATTTTAAAATTTAAATGTTTAAATAATAAATTCTAAAAATTTAATTATTAAAGCTTTAAATTTTAAAATTTATAAATTTTAATACTAAATTTTAAAAATTTAATTATTAAAACTTTAAAATTAAAAATTTAAAAATTTAAATACTAAATTTTAAAAATTTATTTGTTAAAATTTTAAATTTCAAAATTTAGAAATTTAAATACTAAATTTTAAAAATTTAATTATTAAAACTTTAAATTTTAAAATTTAAATGTTTAAATAATAAATTCTAAAAATTTAATTATTAAAGCTTTAAATTTTAAAATTTATAAATTTTAATACTAAATTTTAAAAATTTAATTATTAAAACTTTAAAATTAAAAATTTAAAAATTTAAATACTAAATTTTAAAAATTTATTTATTAAAATTTTAAATTTCAAAATTTAGAAATTTAAATACTAAATTTTAAAAATTTAATTATTAAAACTTTAAATTTTAAAATTTAAATGTCTAAATACTAAATTCTAAAAATTTAATTATTAAAACTTTAAATTTTAAAATTTGAAAATTTAAATACTAAATTTAAAAAATTTAATTATTAAAACTTTAAATTTTAAAATTTAAAAATTTAAATACTAAATTTTTAAAATTTAATTATTAAAACTAAATTTTAAAATTTAAAAATTTAAATACTAAATTTTAAAAATTTATTTATTAAAATTTTAAATTTCAAAATATATAAATTTAAATATTAAATTTTGAAAAATTTAATTATTAAAACTTTAAATTTTAAAATTTTAAAATTTAAATTTTAAAATTTAAAAATATAAATACTAAATTTTAAAAATTTAATTATTAAAACTTTAAATTTTAAAATTTAAATGTCTAAATACTAAATTCTAAAAATTTAATTATTAAAGCTTTAAATTTTAAAATTTATAAATTTAAATACTAAATTTTAAAAATTTAATTATTAAAACTTTCAAATTATAAATTTAAAAATTTAAATACTAAATTTTAAAAATTTATTTATTAAAATTTTAAATTTTAAAATTTAAAAATTTAAATACTAAATTTTAAAAATTTAATTATTAAAACTTTAAATTTTAAAATTTAAAAATTTAAATACTAAATTTTAAAAATTTAATTTTAAAACTTTAAATTTTAAAATTTAAAAATTTAAATACCAAATTTTAAAAATTTAATAATTAAAACTTTAAAATTAAAAATTTATAAATTTAAATACTAAATTTTAAAAATTTATTTATTAAAATTTTAAATTTTAAAATTTAAAAATTTAAATATTAAATTTTAGAAATTTAATTATTAAAACTTTAAATTTTAAAATTTAAAAATTTAAATACTAAATTTAAAAAATTTAATTATTAAAACTTTAAATTTTAAAATTTAAAAATTTAAAAATTTAAATACTAAATTTTTAAAATTTAATTATTAAAACTAAATTTTAAAATTTAAAAATTTAAATACTAAATTTTAAAAATTTAATTATTAAAACATTAAATTTAAAAATTTAAATACTAAATTTTAAAAATTTATTTATTAATATTTTAAATTTTAAAATTTAAAAATTTAAATACT
The DNA here is from genome assembly GCF_024364675.1 of Aethina tumida. Lineage (NCBI taxonomy): Eukaryota > Metazoa > Arthropoda > Insecta > Coleoptera > Nitidulidae > Aethina > Aethina tumida. Next base: position 17,955,872 of record NC_065435.1, on the reverse strand, counting down.
AAATTTTAAAAATTTAATTATTAAAATTTTAAATTTTAAAATTTAAATGTTTAAATACTAAATTCTAAAAATTTAATTATTAAAACTTTTAATTTTAAAATTTAGAAATTTAAATACTAAATTTTAAAAATTTAATTATTAAAACTTTAAATTTTAAAATTTAAATGTTTAAATAATAAATTCTAAAAATTTAATTATTAAAGCTTTAAATTTTAAAATTTATAAATTTTAATACTAAATTTTAAAAATTTAATTATTAAAACTTTAAATTTAAAAATTTGAATGTTTAAATACTAAATTCTAAAAATTTAATTATTAAAGTTTTAAATTTTAAAATTTATAAATATAAATACTAAATTTTAAAAATTTAATTATTAACACTTTGAAATTAAAAATTTAAATATTTAAATACTAAATTTAAAAAATTTATTTATTAAAATTTTAAATTTTAAAATTTAAAAATTTAAATACTAAATTTTAAAAATTTATTTATTAAAATTATAAATTTCAAAATTTATAAATTTAAATACTAAATTTTAAAAATTTAATTATTATAACTTTAAATTTTAAAATTTAAAAATTTAAATACTAAATTTTAAAAATTTAATTATTAAAACATTAAATTTTAAAATTTAAATGTTTAAATACTAAATTCTAAAAATTTAATTATTAAAGCTTTAAATTTTAAAATTTAAAAATTTAAATACTAAATTTTAAAAATTTATTTATTAAAATTTTAAATTTCAAAATTTATAAATTTAAATACTAAATTTTGAAAAATTTAATTATTAAAACTTTAAATTTTAAAATTTAAATGTCTAAATACTAAATTCTAAAAATTTAATTATTAAAGCTTTAAATTTTAAAATTTAAAAATTTAAATACTAAATTTTAAAAATTTAATTATTAAAACTTTAAATTTTAAAATTTGAATGTTTAAATACTAAATTCTAAAAATTTAATTATTAAAGCTTTAAATTTTAAAATTTATAAATATAAATACTAAATTTTAAAAATTTAATTATTAACACTTTGAAATTAATAATTTAAAAATTTAAATACTAAATTTTAAAAATTTATTTATTAAAATTTTAAATTTTAAAATTTAAAAATTTAAATACTAAGTTTTAAAAATTTATTTATTAAAATTATAAATTTCAAAATTTATAAATTTTAATACTAAATTTTAAAAATTTAATTATTAAAACTTTAAATTTTAAAATTAAAAATTTAAATACTAAATTTTAAAAATTTAATTATTAAAACATTAAATTTTAAAATTTAAATGTTTAAATACTAAATTCCAAAAATTTAATTATTAAAGCTTTAAATTTTAAAATTTAAAAATTTAAATACTAAATTTTAAAAATTTAATTATTAAAACTTTAAAATTAAAAATTTAAAAATTTAAATACTAAATTTTAAAAATTTATTTATTAAAATTTTAAATTTCAAAATTTATAAATTTAAATACTAAATTTTGAAAAATTTAATTATTAAAACTTTAAATTTTAAAATTTAAATTTTAAAATATAAAAATTTAAATACCAAATTTTAAAAATTTGATTATTAAAACTTTTAATTTTAAAATTTAAAAATTTAAATACTAAATTTTAAAAATTTAATTATTAACACTTTGAAATTAAAAATTTAAATATTTAAATACTAAATTTTAAAAATTTATTTATTAAAATTTTAAATTTTAAAATTTAAAAATTTAAATACCAAATTTTAAAAATTTATTTATTAAAATTATAAATTTCAAAATTTATAAATTTAAATACTAAATTTTAAAAATTTAATTATTAAAACTTTAAATTTTAAAATTTAA